>NW_027466196.1:1170000-1175000 GCF_046127955.1 Nelusetta ayraudi | reverse complement strand
GGTGTCACGTGGTGTCATGTGGTGTCTTGTAGCGCAGCGATGTGTCACAGAAGATCCAAGATTACAGGCAGTAATCTCTAAAGTCTGTCTGAGACACGTCGCGCACAGTAAACATGTTTTCTGGAGCTGCGTCTTGGCGTGATTGTGCTCTTTGGCATCTTCATCTCCACCTTGGAGGACCGTTGGACCTTCACGGCCTCGGCTTGCTTGCAGCGTTGATGAAGTCAAACCCCCAGTTGGTTGGCTGCTGGTGTCAGCGGGTGCTAATCATCAATCTAAATGATGTACCTCAAGTGACCACCAGGCAGCTTTCTTCTGCCTGGAGTGGAGGACCATGTGGCGCTTGAGATGGTTCTGTGATGTTGGACGGGAGCGGAGCTGAAGGTCCGTCTACGTTCTGACTCTCAGTGATGGTCTTGACGGAGAGGACCAGAACTTGGGACAAAGTTTCCTCTGCGAGGCCACTGAACTTCTACACTGCTGGCCTCCACCTGCTGTGAACAGGCCTCGCCAAAAGGGACTTCTATATATCCAAGCTAACGTGTGGAGAGTTGGTCTTGGTGAGCCTCCAAATGTGGACTTGACTTCAGTCCTGGTGGCAGCAGCAGTCTTCTCAAACTGCTGAAGAAACATCTCTTCACTGTTGTCTCTGTCTTGACCAAAGACCATTGTCACCGCAGTTGCAGTAGTAATTGCAGTAGTACTACACAGTAGTACTATTGCAATTATCCACCGCTGCTATTGAAGTGGTGGTAGTAGGAGGAGGAGCCACCAGCACAAACACAGCAGTTTCCTCTCCTGTGGACACCCAGACAAACAAAATACCCAGCATGTGTGTGTGTGTGTGTGTGTGTGTGTGTGTGTGTGTGTGTGTGTGTGTGTGTGTGTGTGTGTGTCCCTGGGTCGCGGGGCTCTCTGGGCTCTTGAAACAAGGTCAGGCTGGACTGGACTTAATCTCTGCTTTGTTAAGTGGCCCCTCCCCTCATTCTTGGTGAGCGGCTCTCTTCTGTGTTTTGTCATTTCCTCTGCTGAGGATTACACCTCATGTCCCATCAATACTTGACAAAAAGAAGCCAGGCATCGTGTTTAATGAATGGATGTGTCAGCTTAGCGGATGTTTCTCTGCGTTTTTGTTTTTCGGGGGTCTAAGTTTGTTTTAACGTGAGATTTTTTTTTACAGACGTTGCTCAGTCTGTTTGTTACGGAAGCGTATTGCATTCACTTGGCAAATAAAAAAGATCTCTGTTTTTCAGCGTAATTATTTCTGTTTTTCGTGCTACTTTTTTTCCGCCCTATTTCCCCGAGTTTAGAGAGCATCGGAAACGACGGCATCCATCCTCTGTGGATATCATGGAAGCAAACATGGCCAGCTTGTTCACTTCAATCCCATTCTATTTTGCCATGGCTCTGAGACACTGGGAAACAGTCCTGTCTTTGAGTGACATACATGGCATTGCAATCAGTTGATCAACTTTACGTAGGCATCCGAGGACTTTGTTTTGAAGGAAAGCCTGTTCAGATGTTCTCCACACCGCAGTGTTTCTCCGGAATCAGTCGGATAAACACGGCACCGTGGCTCCGTGGATACAAAATGATGCATTTGACGTGCATTCAGACTGGCTCCCGTAGAGCACATCCATGGCGTAGAGTCACCTGTCTCCTGTTTTCTCGTGGGATTTCAAAATAAAATAAGATATAACAGGGCGGGAAAAAAATTTGCACGAAAAACAAATAATTTTGTTTATTTGCCAAGTGAATGCAACACGCTTCCGTAGTTTGTCTCAATAGTGAATATTTAATTCACTTTTTACTTTATTGCAATGCATCATCAGTGTGATTCATTCAATCATTTGTTCCACAATTCTGGAGGCAATGTCTGTAACCCGAGCTTATGAATTCTGAGTGTTTGAGGGAATAACAACCTTTGTGTTGATTTCTACTCTGTTGTTCATGACCCGGGCCGGGCAGGAGTGTTGTGGTGTTTTCTTGACTGCACAGTGCTGACTTCATAATTCCACTTGACAAGATTAGGGCCTTTTATTATTTCACTTCCAGTTGGCCATCGCGCGGAACGAGAGAGCTCTGCCGTTTAAAGATAAATAGATTTGCAGGAGAAGAAATAATAATAATCCCATCAACACGTCGGCTCCCTTTTAAGCCGGTTTCATTTTACACGTCACTTGTGAACCTGTTTGTAAACAACGTGGCGGAATTTAATATCGCCGCCTAGGAAGTAAAGCAAGTAAACACGCGTTGTGTTCCGCTGGCGTACAAGTACCCCTCAAAGTACTGCGATATTCTCCAGGCTGCTGAGAATACAGGCAGGGTCAGTGACATTCTAATTGGGGTTATGACACACATTAATCTCTGCTTCGGTCTGATATCAGCCAGAGTAAGCAGATTATGTCCTAAATATATATGTCAACACTGAAGCAGAGCCGTGATGTCAAATTATATTTTTGACATGAGGAATAGACGGATGGATGGATGGACGGATGGATGGATGGGTAGACGGATGGATGGATGGATGGATGGATGGACGGATGGATGGATGGGTAGACAGATGGATGGATGGACGGATGGATGGATGGGTAGACGGATGGATGGATGGATGGATGGATGGACGGATGGATGGATGGGTAGACGGATGGATGGATGGATGGATGGATGGTGGATAGACGGATGGATGGATGGATGGATAATGGATGGACGGATGGATGGATGGATGGGTGGATGGATGGTGGGTAGATGGATGGATGGATGGATGATGGATGGATGGATAATGGATGGATGGACGGATGGATGGGCGGATGGTGGGTAGAGGGATGGATGGATGGATGGATGGATGGTGGATAGACGGATGGATGGATAATGGATGGACGGATGGATGGATGGATGGATGGGTGGATGGATGGTGGGTAGATGGATGGATGGATGGATGATGGATGGATGGGTGGATGGATGGATGGATGGACGGACGGACGGACGGACGGATGGACGGGTGGATGGACGGACGGACGGACGGGTGGACGGACGGACGGACGGGTGGATGGATGGATGGATGGGCGGACAGCCATATGTGCCCTGATGCTGATAATGTTGAACAAACAACAAGCATCTGAAGATCCCAGAGTGATGAGCTGAGGGTTGTTGGAATAAGAAGCACTAATACCAGTCATGTGACTCACTGCCGGGTCTGGGCCTGGACGTCTCTCACTGCTGCCTGACCCACTTGAGGGACTGGAGACCCCCAGGCTTCATTCTAATGCCGGTGTTTTGGTCCGAGGTGTTCAAAATCAGAATGGACTCTCTCTGCTGTTTCATCAGCAACAATCCAACCGTTCAATCCAATCAGCAGAGAGTTGATGGTGCGCTGGCCGCTGTACCGCAGGTGTTCCTGGCGCCCTGATTAAACCGGGAAATCCACTTCAAATGCTTTTTTTTTATGAAGTTGCAATGATTTTCTCATTGTCTCAGCTTGTGACTGAAAAACAGCACGTTTGACTTCATCCCATCGTATCTCTTCCAACAACAACAACAACAACAACAACAACAAGCCTGCGCCTTGCAGGAAGGTCAGATATGAGGAACCGTCGTCTTTAAATATGGTTGGGCTTCTCTGCAAGGACGATGACCTTTTGACCCCCTTCAGTAGGAAATGACCAACTGAGTGACTGTATCTGCAGAAGCACTGAAGGCTGTGAGCCTCCAGTGCCAAGACGGAGGCACAGTGGAGAGAACAGCAGCCGTATTGCAAAAAAAAGTAACACAGTAATAACACAGTAGTAACACAGTAATAACACAGTAGTAAAATCCACATCCATTGATGTACATATAGTGATTTTTTTTTTTTAAATTTGATTTTGATTTTTCTTTGCTTCTCCATGGACGGCAACAAACACTCACGACAACAAAGATTGTGCGCAGTCTGTCTGCCTGTCTGTCTGTCTGTCTGAGCGGCTGCCTGGTGAACCTGAATGTCCTTCACTTCATGTTTAAAACACAACACACACACACACACACACACACTGTGGAGGCCTTCTGCTCACTAGCGCCGCCCTGCTGGCTGCTGCTGTAGGTTCTTAGTGGAAGAGAGACCAGCAGCGTGTCCTTAACTGCTGTGTGTGTGTGTGTGTGTGTGTGTGTGTGTGTGTGTGTGTGTGTGTGTGTGTTTGTTTGGTGAACAGCATGAAATTAATTTGGTCCCTGTAGCCCCCCCCCCTCCCCCTCAGCACCCCCCCAGCACCCCCTCCCCTCTGCGGGTTAGTTCCTGAAAGAGTGGCTGCTGCTGCTGCTGCTGCTGCTGCTGCTGAGGCTCGGGATTAAGACAGATGTGCTTATACTTAAATGATACTGGGTGGCGGGGGGGTGAGGGGAATTAGTGGAGCAGCCTGGATGGATCATTGATTAAAAAAAGCCATGTCTTTAAGTCTGAGCCAAATCCAGCCCTGCACTGATACCACACCCCCACCACCCCCACCTCCTCCTCCTCCTCCCTGCTCACTTGCTGCGTTTCCATGACAGTTTATCGCAAAATAAAAGCCATTTTTCTCACATTTCCACAAAGTGCAACGTGCAGATTTTTGGAGTGAAGTTCATCGGCCGTAGTTCTGGAGCGAAACGTTCTGCGTTTCGGATCCAGGTTCATCGTAGCAGAACCGTGCTGGCTGTCAGAACGCTTGCTCTACGTTCCTCTTGGGTGACTTGTAAAAGATATTCCGTCCTCTGCGTGGAAGACGCAGGAGGTGCGGCGACGCTTCTACACTGGAGGACGGAGCAACAACAGCAGAAGAAGCAGCAACCTGAGGGGTTTGCAGTGTGGGAGGAGCGGCAGCACCAGTGGAGAACAATCCACAGAGGAGCAACTCTTTCCAAAGACACAAGAAACAAAACATGTTTTGGACAAAAGAAGCTCGTTTGGCTGCAAAAAAACAAAGTTGAGGGGGAGCGACGGGAAGATTTCAGGACCTCGACCCCCCCCTCCTCCTCCGACTGAGGAG
>NW_027466196.1:1145000-1162500 GCF_046127955.1 Nelusetta ayraudi | reverse complement strand
AGTCGTTAGAATGTCACAAACTTGACTCCTGTTGGGTTTGGAATTATGTATTCAGAGCCATCTTACGCATATTTTGGCTGTCAGCAAGTGTTACCCCCCGCTCCCCCCCCGCTGATCCCCATGCAGCCCTTTGAGCCCTTTGAATCTTATCCCACGGTTTCTTTTGTCCCTAATAGAGGAAGCGGTGCAACAACATGGCCGATGACTGTGGACTCCACTTTGTGACGAGACGCTGCGCAGGCTGACACGTGTTTGGCTACAAGTTTTCATCCAACAACAACAACAACAACAACAACAACAACAACAACAGACACACTGCAGGAACGCTTTGTTTGTAGTTTGGTGCTGGATGCCTGTTAGTAGCTGCGTTTTTCTGAATATGGCCGTAATAAAACCTGCTGATGGAAAACAGCGCCACCTGGAAAAACACCTCTCCAATGTGGCTCAAAGGTTTTGAGGCTCTCGTCAGGTGGTTTTCCACGGAGAGCAATGTCACTAAAGTGTCATGGAAACACCTTTTTGCCGTTTACACTTCAGCGGACGTGACGTACGTGA
This sequence comes from Nelusetta ayraudi, assembly GCF_046127955.1. Lineage (NCBI taxonomy): Eukaryota > Metazoa > Chordata > Actinopteri > Tetraodontiformes > Monacanthidae > Nelusetta > Nelusetta ayraudi. Next base: position 1,161,945 of record NW_027466196.1, on the reverse strand, counting down.
CGTACGGGGTCACGTGACCAGTTGACCGACCAGTGAAAATGGCGCGTTCTGATTGGACGGAGGAGAGGAGAAGACAGAATATTTTTGGCAAGTCATCAAATAAGGAAAACGGAACAAGCATTCTGCACAGCAAACAAGATGGAAATGCAGATTTATGGCCAAAAGGTGTAGTACCTCCGTCCTCCTCAAGGCGGCGTCGGCACCGGACCAGATTGGACCGGAATGATGGCTGATGATCTTCACACCGCTCAATAGAAAAACACCTGCAAATCACAAATTCTTCAAAAATGTTAAATTCGTGGCAGGTGTGCGGTGCAAGAACCATCCCGTTTCACCTCAACGATCTAAAGAAATACTCCCTATTACACTCCAGCACTGTGGAGTGGTCGTACCGTCAATCAGTCAAGAGACTACATTGCCATTATTAGGATAAACCGTGTCATTGTATAATATTTCTGCCATGGGATGGATTTCTTTTCCCGTTGTAAAAAAGAAAAAAAAGGTGCCGTGGCTGAAAGAAGGTTGGAAAACACTCTTCCAAACAGTCACTGTCTGTAGTTGTCAAATAACCAAACTAGTGTTTGACTCAAACTGGCGTGGAAAGCACGTATCTTAAAGCTGACGGAAGTCACAGCCGTTATGTGTACACAAGATGTCCCTCACAGACCTCCAAAATGCCAGTCATGGCACCTAGAAAACTTGCGACATAACTGTCAAAGCCTCTCATGCTTTTTTTTTTTTTTTTTTTTATTTTAACCAAGAAGAAGAAGAAGAAGAAGAGGAAGAGTAAAGTGGTGTCAGGGCACAAAATGGCCGCTGCAAAAAAAAAAAAAAGACTGCAGATGGGAGCTGCGTTGCGTGGTGCAAAGTCTAAAAGAGAGAAGAAGGGGGGAAAAAAAGGAGGAGGTGAGGGCGAGTGGAGCGAGGGATGAGGGGCCGTGAAGCAGGCAGTGGATCAGTCGCTCCAGGCCTGGCCTCTTGGCGGGGGGTTGTGCTCGGGGCGAGATCACAGGCCTGCTGCCATGCTAAGCATTCACAGGCACACAGCGAATGATGGAGCTGCTGGCTGGCACCAGGTTGGCTCACTGATTCACCCCCAGCACCAAGCAGCCATCTCCTCATCCACCATCTTCCACTGACTCACAGTAACCTACATGGAGACCACATCCACGCTGCTCGGGAGTTGGGGGGTGGGGGTCAGAATAAGCTGCTCATAGTTTGTGTTCCTCTAAGTTTTAAACCTGTCAACACTATCATTATTATCATCATTATTATCATTATTATTATTATTATTATTATCATTATTATTATCATTGTTATTATTATTTCTACTGTCTAGTCCAGGGGGGTCAAACTGTTTGACCGCTGGGGCCACAGTGGGTTCTCCAGTGTGTCAGAGGGGGGGTGGGGGGGGGGGGGTAGCGGAGCAGCAGCAGATGGATGGAGTGTTGTGGGGAGCCTCCTCATGGGAGGAAACAATGCATCCTGGGATATCATGGAGGAAATATGTTGCTGTAATGTCAATGGGAAATGCATCAAAGCAAAAGTTGCAACCGAATCAGTGTCCCTTGTGTGTTTCCCTCCTGTGTGTCCACCACAGCAATGGTACACCAGCACCATGAACCTGCTGGGAACGTGGCTGACCGACCGAATGGACCTGCAGCTCCACGTTTACCAGCTGAAGATTCTCATCAGGATCGTCAAAGTGAGACCGCCCTCCTTTCTGTTTCTGAGCCTCAGTGGGCGTTAGCAGCTTCACTGCCATTTGCTATTGTCACTGTTACATTGCGAAGAAACAGTGTTTGTTCAATCGTAAAGACGTTGGAAGAAATGCTGCACTCGTGTTTTCTCACAATTTTCTTTTCAGGCGTTTTTTTTTTTTTTTTATGGTAATGGATTTCATTTGTTTTCACCTTCCCTTCTCCTTCGAGCTGTCCCCACCAAGCAATAAGACAGACAAGCTGTTTGTGCAGAGTGCAATACAGGTGCTGATGCAACAAGTGGCGACACTGCATCATCACTATGTGAGAATTATACACCTGAAGTCTCGAAGCCAATTCACAGTCACACATCATTTTATTTTCTTTGCCGTCTGTCAGACCCTGACTGCTCAAGTACAGAAGTATTATTATTATTATTATTATTGTTGTTTATTCTTTTGCCCAAATACAGTCACACACTTGAGATGATGAATTGACAAATCCAACCAAACTGGAGCAACGTAAATGAATCAAGCAGTATTTGTCATGCATCTTCATGAGGACTCCACTCTGTCACCACATGGCCACTACTGACATATTATACAACGTACAAGGAACGAGAACAGGAGAGGAGGTTCTTCAGATCCCTAAATCCCATGAACACGACCTTCTCATATGTCGTTTTCAATTTAGTGAAACTTTCAGTTTTAGTTTGGCGGTGTTAGAGCACGAGGCGCAGCGCTGAAGCTCCTTCCACCATGAGGTCAGAATTGAATTGTTGCAGCCGCGTCCCAATTCTGTTGTTTCAAAATTCCAGATTGTTTATTATTGTCGTTTTATTGTCGCACACGACCAAACTTCCCCTCGAGCTTCAGCTCTCAGCTTAAAAACACTCTGAAATGTTCGACATGTGCAAATGTTTGACGTTGCTGTTGTTGGAATTTTGTGTGTCTGCTTTGTGCTTTTGTGCCGCCGTGCAACAGAAGAAGTACCGCGACTTCCGCCTGCAAGGGGTTCTGGACTCCACCCTGAACAGCAAGATGTACGAGACGGTGAGGAGCCGGCTGACGCTGGAGGAAGCCACGGCCTCGGTGAGGGAAGGAGGGATGCAAGGCATCTCCATGAAGGACAGCGACGAAGAGGATGACAAGTAGAGCCAGAGCGGCGCGCTGGTCCAGAGTCCGGTCCGAGGAGAGTGCCCCCCCCGCCCACCTTCTGCTGGTCCATCGCTTCATCTCTGCCTCCCTGCGTCGCCTCTAATCTCCCTCTCTCTCTCTCTCTCTCTCTCGCTCTCTCTCCACTTCCACCGTTGTCATACTTTAGTAGTTTTCACACAGACACTCCCATTTCCCCACACATTATTACTGGAAGTTTAGCCTACATTTCCCAAAACCAAAACGTGTGGTCACTCCAGTCACTTTGTGCACTGATTCATGCTGTAACGCAGAGCGCAGTTTGTCACCGAAGCACACAAGCGAACCGAGCGAAAACACACGACCGCAGGGGAGCATGAACGTCCCAACCAGCCGGTGATTGCGTTATTATGACGCGTGAACGCTTCCGCGTCGCATTGCTAAAGAACGAGCTCGCAAGTCGCACTCCCGCCGGCGTCGTTTGGTTTTCGGGTTGAGTTCTGCAGTCCAAGTCTGTCCAGTAAACATTGAGGAGATGTTTCCGAGCTGACAAGTGTCTGCTGAGCAGTGGAGTGGAGCGTTTTCTTTTTTTACACACACGCAAGTGAAGAGATTCTCCTGTGCATTACCATGAAGAGCTCTGATGTTTGGCTTTGGGGGGGGGGGGGGGGGTTTCTTCACGTCATGGATCTGCACACTGTCTTCATGCCACCATGCAGTGCAAACAGACAGACAGACAGACAGACAGACAGACGGCTTGACTTCCTGAAGCTGTGACGGAACGCTAGCAGGTGTCCGACGTCGTGCTTGCGCGTCATTCTAGACGAACGCGCTGTGATCTGGAACCAGCGCGCTCTCCCTTTGAACGCGACGTTCCTTTGGTGTTCAGACGTGCAGTTTAGTAGGAACGTCGTCAGGGGTCGGGCCGTAGCCTCCAGTGACGCGTTAACCCCAAATCACTTCTTCAGAAGCGCTCAAATCTAAAAGTGAACGGTTGGAAGCTGGAAGCTTCAGAGTAAACTCCTCGGTCAAAAGGCTTTCAGGTGGAAAATCATCTGCTGCTCCTCGGCGGTGAGGTGAGAGGTTTCCTTTGGAGACGCCACACAGGTAGCATTTCTTCACCAGACTGTCCAGGCACTGCCTGGTCGACCCAACCCACCGCTGACTGACTGTTACTGACTGGCAAAGCAAACTTCATACTAATTTGTCGCAAAACACAACAATGTTTGTGAGGACATTTTTGTGAACAATTGGCCGTGATGAAAATCTTTTCTTTTAAAGGACGGTTCACTCTAAAGTCTCCCAACTCCTTCCTGGAAGGATGTAAATCCACTCACGTGACCGATGATTGACTCCATCCTTTCACCATTAGAAGAGAGGTGAATTTACCCACGGACAAAAATGAATATTGTCTAATATTGATATATTGTCTTAGACAGCTGTAAGTACTCAGTACACTTTGCATGTCACGTTATATCTTGCAAAATAGACTTTTGTGTACGTGTGTGAGTGAATCGTCTCACCTTTAGTGTTGTTTTGTGCACATGCCAAAGTTAAAGAGCTTCTTCTCCTCCATCCGATTGAAAGTAGCGTTTTCTGCTTTGCACCTCTGAAAGGTTCTTGCATTAGCACTCGTGGTCGTGGCGGAAGATCAACTGAAGGTCCACGCAGTCGGAACCAAACTGTCTGTTCTTTGGAATATTATTTGACAGTTGCAGTATTCCCCCACCCCCCACCCCCACCCCCCTTGGTCTGCTTTCGAAAACATGGCTTCACTTTGTTCACTTTGTTTGACATTGTGACAGAAAACTACCAATTGCAATGGAGGCGTCTCAATATTGACCTCTTACAGCGGACTACAAACTGATCTGGAGCAACGCTTCAATTTACATTCATGCACCAGCAGAAACATAATCATGTACAATTCATAGCCTCATCCTCAAGTCATGCTTTAAACCCAGAGTCGGGTTCATCCAGAAGCTCTTTAATCGGACCCTAAACAGTCGAGTGAAGGAAGCTTCATTCTACAACGACTACGCTCAAATGGTCCCAAATTTAAATCATTTCGTTTTGTTGTTGTTGGTGCTGCTGTTTTTTGCAGTTACTTTTTTTTTTTTTTTTTAGCTTTTAGCTCATGTCATGCATGCAGGTCATAAGGCGTTGACCAAATAATAAACTGGAACAAACGTTCACTTTCAAACAGACTTAAAACTACAGTTAAGAAAGTTGAAAAATCTAAATTTTATGTAAATCCCTGGCAAGAAGTCCAGAAAAGATCATGCCAAATACAATGCATCGTAAGCAGAGACTCGACTACTGATGTTCACAGACTGGACTAACTAGACTATACTGAAACACATAGGCTGCAAACCATAGTTGTCTCAGTCGATGCGGAAAAAGCTTTTGATCAGGACAACTGGACATTCTTGTTTGCTGCATTGCAGAAATGTACATTTGGAAACTATCATGGATATGAACTTAATGCAGCTCACCCTGCACCTGAACTAGGACTAACACTGTTAACACACTCACTGTGCATTATGATCGTTGCACTACTTGCAACTGCATTCTGGCAAAACAAGAAGATCCAAGAAATTCAAACCTCTGAATCAGTCTGTACGCTGATGACATATTATTCCTCCCCCCCCCAGAATTCTGTCTCTTCTCTCTGAAATGATCAGGTTTTTAATCGTTTTTCTAGTATCGCTGGTTATTCTGTAAACTGGACAAAATCCACTGTGTGACCCATCAACTGCAACTTTCAACATACCTCCCCCTCACTGCCACAAGCTGGAAACATTCCATATTTGGGTGTCAATACTATACTCCAAGCTTTCAGATCAAATTTATTTCAACCCAATTTCAGCCCACTACCCAACTTTTACCATGACTCCATGGCCAACGGGGTTTACCTATGTCCTCAAGTGGATTAATCCCAGCGAGATATTCAGCTGGGATTTGCCCTTTATTAGTGCAACAATCCAACACCACGACTGTAGGAAATCCGTGAATATAAGCCACTCTGGGAAAGCTTAGATGGAATTTTGAAAATCACAGGGTCTTAACGTGGTCTCACGCCCATCTGTAGCGATCCACACATCCTGCGCAATAAAATAAAAAATGTGTTCAAATGCCCACAACGGGTCGCAAAAGGAAGAACGCGCTTGACGCACACGATGACGAGTAAAAACTTCAAGCCATTCCAAGACCAAGAGTATGGAATCAATGACGGCCGATATTTAGAAAAGCTGCAAAGTAAATCCACAATTCAGACAAGAGTCAAACTTGAACGGGTGAACGCCTCCTGCGGCAAAACCATTCCTTCATTCCTCACCTCCTGTCAGTTCCTGTCAAAGATTTACGTAGGCCTCGCCAATATAGGCTGCACTGTATCCGGACCAGCTGGCTACAGTCTGCCATCCTGCTCCAGAATGTCTACAGACGCTTGAATACCTTTGGGCTTTTAGAAGATCTCATCAATAACTACCCAGGAATGGGAAAGTCCTGCACACTGGAAAACCACAAACAACTTCGACATAGTGCAATACAGACACTGACCCTTCCATTGCACATCCATGGTTGGAATCTCAGCCTCTCTCAAAGACCAACTTGGTTCATCAACCAGCTTTGGCCTGGGTGCCGGGCCAGTGGGGACCCAGGGTGTGGTGCATCCGGTGGCACCGCGGGTCAGGGTGACACTTCCTTAATCCGGTCTAAATTAGGCAGAGAAGACTAATACTGAATACGGCAGACATGAATTCCAACTGAAAGCCCAACAAACCAACCGAGAGCGTCCGGGTTGGTTCTCCTCTGCAGACCGCGCCCGTTTTTAAGAAGCGTCCCAGGAACGTGAAAACTGCAGCACGACTTTTTCCATGCTTGACGCCTGGCAGCCGGGTCAAGCCAAGAACATAGAATCGTTCAGGCAGGAAGTCAATGGTGGATTTCCATCATGATATATTTTATGTCTGTGTTTTGTTTTTGCACGCGCTGTATTTCACTGTGAAACTTTATTCTGCTGTATTGGCTTCAACACAAACAAAGTGACAAAGCAGGTGTGCTTTCAATACCCGACTTTTGTACGATACAAACCGCTGGATTTATTCTTTCTTTTCTTTCCTCTTTTTTCTTTTTTTTTTTTTACCCAGCAACACGCGAGACGCAGTTCAGACAGGCAAAAAACACATTTTGTTTTGTTCGACTATATTGTTTTCTTTCAATACGGTCGAGCTGCCGCACCTGACACCCCTGCTGGTGGAACGGGGTACAGCACGGCAGTGAGGCGGTGGCACGCAGTGTAAGGCCGGGATAAATTCATTCAAATAAATTCGAAAAAAAAAAAAACAACCACCAAAAAGCAACAAATGAACGTCACTCATTTCACACACGCACACGTTCAGACAACACTGCCAATCTTTTCCTTCCATTCCATTGGATGAACATTGAACAGTCACATGGACACAATGCAACCATTGTCCACATCAGCAAAGTAGCAAAATGCATGAAATGGAGATGGGGTTTCAGTGAAGCCCTTTAAAGCTCTGGAAACTGATCGGTGGTGCTGTTGCATCAGTCACCTTCAGCGGTGACACTAAGCCGAGTATAATAACACCGAGTCCAGTTTGTGGCAGGTGGAACCTGGGCGCTGAGGGATGTGGCTGTCAAGCAGCGGCGCTCAATGTGAACTCCAGCAGTGGATCCTGATATTGAGACTGTAGCATTCAGAAAGCCAGGACCCTGACAAGTCAGTTCCTCACCTTCTCCGCTGCAGGCCACTGCACACGTGAAGGTCGCCCACACCTCACTTGGAAGCCTCGGTAGCTTCAGGCCTGCCACGTTGTTGAACAACGTTGTCCCAACAGTCTTCCTTGTCACACCACACACTGATGAATCCAGCTCACGTGCTCCAGGTGTCTGGGACTGATTTTCTTCTTTCTTCTTCTCCACACTTTTGTTCCTCCTTAAAATCTGGAAGTATGGCACTGGCACACCGACCTCTTTACTTTTTGAACAACGTGTTTTGACATTTTCTTTGTGACGCTCCAACAGACAGAACATGTGCCCCCCCCGCCCCCCCATGACAGGTGTACGCCGTCACTCTTCTGACGAACCTGACAAAGCTTTCTTTTTCTTCTCTTTGGCATGATGAAATGAGCGCAGCGAGACCAGGAGTGAGAGTAGACCCTCCATGTAGCCTTGAAGTTGTTGGTTGTTTGTCCTGTTTACTTGAATTCATATAGCACAAGTTACTACTGACTAATTATTCCTCCGTTGAAGTCCTGAAAACGTCTCTCTTCTGTCACTCTGAACGAGTTCACAAGGCTTCTCCACTTCTCCTCCACACCGTTCACATCCAAAAGACTTGCTGCCGCCTACAGATGATCATTTGTAACTGTTTGTTTCAACAATCTATGAACCGTAAAAATAAAAAAAAATAAAAAAAGGAGTACAAGTGATTTTTCATGTGTGAGTAGGGGATGAAACTTTAGATTTGAGGTCTACAATGGGAGGAAATACATATTTTGCCTGTTCTCTGCCGATGTCCGTTGTTCCCTCCACGTACTCTTGAGAACTGTTGTCACCTCGTGTGATGTAGTGCATGTCCCCAGTGCTGACTTGCCAAAGTGTTTTTGCTCCGTGTCTGAATTACCGGTGGGTTTGTCATGTTTTTTTGCCTTGTAGAAGAACCCATTAAGGCCAAGAATATTTAATAAAGATGAGTGGCATTCGTTGAAAATGCTTTGTCTTATGCTTTTATTTATTTATTTATTTTTTAAAATATATTCTCCGCTGACAAAAACCAAGAGACGTTCTTGGTGACGTGGAAACAAAAGTCAAAATGTGAGGTTGCCAAGGGAAGGCAGAGCTTCTCTGGTGAAGACGTGGCAGTCAGAGGGACTGTTGAACAGACAGACGTGTCAGCAGACTGGGCGGGGGGGCGGGAGGGGGCGGGGGGTGAATACATATTTGTTAATCTTGGCCTTGACCTCATTTCTTCCCGCACGGCTACAATTTCTTAAGAAGAGTGAGATTAACGCTGTGGATTAGAGCATCAGTCATCTTGAGAGTTGATACTGCTTTTGAGAAGGAGATTGAGAGAATGTTTGAGATCAAATCAGCAAAGGCCAAAATCAAATCAAGGGTGGAAGCTAAGACTAAAGTCAGGGAGATTAGAAATAATAGCAGAAAATTAAAAGAAGAGAGGTTATCTTTTAATTATGTCATAGAAAGGGGGGGGGGTTGTGCGTGTGTGTGTGTGTGTGTGTGTGTGTGTGTGTGTGTGTGTGTCCTTAGAAAATTGAAGTAAACCAAGATTTTGAAGGAAATGATTTAATTGTGAAAATGAGGTCAAGTACAAAATGATTTTTTTCTTTTGTTGGGAGGGACGGGGGGGGGGAATTATCACTGCTTGACCAGTTGGAGTTGGGAAGGTGTGTGACACGGAAAAACAAAACCAGAATATTTTTCATCCTCTTTCTTGAAATGTATCATGAAAAACACTCCGATCACTCAGTGGTCCGAACAAATCATTCTCACTCTGTAGAAATTGAGAGATTATTATGAACCCATCTGGTTAAATTACTCAGTGCTTTAACATAGAGAGATTCAGAGTGAAAGGTGCAGCTTAAAGAGTCTACAAAAAAACAGAAGAAGAAGAAATCAAATCCAATGAAATGAGACTCACCTGAAATAACCCAACAAAATGATTTTTTCCCAACACTGTCAACGGCGTAGCGACATTTACTGGCTTTTGATTGTAGAAAAGGCACGGAAATATAAAGTGGAGCAGACAGGCGGTGACAAGAGTTCAAAACGCCGGCTTCATATCTATGCGTAAGTCTGCACCCGTTCCTGCTTCATATCCTTTACATATGAGAACAATCAAGCGCCAGCTCGGCCAACACGCCGCCTATTTTTACATCCAATCTGCGGCGAGGCTGAGCTGCCCCCCGAGTATCACTCATTTAATTTCCCCGCGAATATCCAGACACGGTGGGGCTGTTCTGCCACAGACACGACACCAGGCGGATTAATGCGGCCCCAGATTTATTTCAGCACGATCTGAGCTGCTTTTGCTTTTAAGCTCTGATCAAGTGGGGGAAAATGGGAAACAATAACCGCATCAAAATAAAATGGGAATCTCCAACTGACCATCACAGCCAGAATTGACCGAGAGTGTTAGCGGTGACGGGCCGCTGCTGTACTGTCGGGAGGCCCTGCAGTGATACGGATGTGAGAACAAGCCGTCCTGACACATTGAGCCCATCAAGCCATCTCCGACATGATATGTGTGGATAATGACAACAGGGAAATGAAAGGAGGAAGCCAGAAATCAGCCTCGTGTGCAAACATTCCGCCCGGCAAATCAATCGCCGTGGTGCTTTGTTCGAGTGGAGACGTTTCATTTATATCACTCTTGGCTGGTAAACAGCCAGAGATATGGAGCGGGGCCGGCTCTCATCTCCTCGCTATGTTGGGCACAGCTGCTTTGCATGCCGGCCGTGGGGAAATTGCCTGATATTTGCGAGGGCAGGTAGATGTCAGATCCTTTTAATAAAAAAAAAAAAAACAGCCCCCACAAAGCCTCTTATGCTTCCCTCCCCACACGGCCAAACCTTATTATCGTCGGTTTAAGAGGAGACAACAAGACTCCTGATTAATTTTTTTAGATCTCTTCCATGAAACAAGTAGCTTACAGTTCTCACAATCGCACTCAATGTCCTGCAAGACACCAGGGCAGATTGTTGGGGGAAAAAAAGAATCAGCCATGGGTGGATTTTAAACCAAAGTGATTGTCGTGTCTGCACACACACACACACACACACACACACACACACACACACACACACACACACACAATACCCAACACACAGGTTAATGTCAACCAAGAGAAAAAAGAAAAAGAGGTGATGATCTGTGTGATTCAGTTTGGATCAGGTCATGTGACCATGTTCTTCTTCAACACTTTGTTACTAAGACTAAGACACTGCTGCAAAAAACAAATTAAAGGAACACATCATCAAACACACTCTAGACCAGGGTTGGCACACTTCCTTAGACTGGGAGGTCACAGTGGGTTCTAAATGTGTCAGAGTGGTGGGGGGGGGGGGTAGCGGAGCAGCAGCAGATGGATGGAGTGTTGTGGTGAGCCACCTCATAGGAGGAAACAATCTATCCTAGGATATCATGGAGAAAACACGTTGCTGGAACGTCAATGGAAAATGAAGCAAAGCAAAGTTGCAACCAAATCAGTGTCTTTGAAGCCCCACCAGGGTGTTTAGCTCTTAGAACCACCTAGAACCATCCAGAATCACCAGGGGGTTTAGCTCTTAGAACCACCAGGGTGTTTAGCTCTTAGAACCATCCAGAACCACCCAGAACCACCAGGGGGTTTAGCTCTTAGAACCACCTAGAACCATCCAGAACCACCAGGGAGTTTAGCTCTAGGAGCTCTGGAAGGTCTAGGAGCTCCAGAAAGTCTAGGAGCTCTAGAAGGTCTAGGAGGTCTAGGAGCTCTTGGAGGTCTAGGAGTTGCTTTAGGAGCTCTTGGAGGAGATCTAGGAGCCCAGGGGGCTGGACAGCTCCCTCTACAGGACATCGGGCCCTCAGGCCACCCTCATGGAGAATGTGACTGTTTGTTTGGTCAGAAACCTTCTCTGAGGGAGGCCAGTTTGTCTGACTCTCATTCTGGTCCTACTTGTACAAAGGAGTGAATCCTGGTCGTGCTAAAGGGGCTTCAGGACCTTCTGCACCCCCGCCCAGCTCTCCTGGAGCAACCACCTGCCTCCTGGAATCTCCTCCATGCTCTTCAGACACAGCAACCCTCTTGCAATGGCAGCTATAGATGTGTAAATTATAACCCACGCTATATGAAGCATATGTGACGCATCATTCACCTGCTCACGTAGTTTCTCATTTAAAACGCAGATTGAAATCTGCTATTTGGATCCTTCAATCGATGGAGCCTTCAGCAGCCACCACGTCTTGTATGGCGACACCTCACTTGATAAGTGACTCAGAATCACAAATTTCCCTCCGACTCGAGACTCACATGTTGCTTCTGGGGTTGTGGAGGCCTCGAACGAGCCCTGTGGCTGTCGCTGTGGCTTCGGGGACATTTCTGAGGGATGAGATCATCAAGCTGCTGCTACTGCTGCTGCTGCTGCTGCTGCTGCTGCTGCTGCTGCTGTCTTGGTGCGGGGACAAGCTCTGCAGCCGTGACTCAGAATAGACATTTATTAAACCTAAAGGAGCCAAAGGCAGCATGTTTGAGTGGCGTATGAAAATGAGCATTTCCAAAAGTTAAAGAATAATAATAATAATGATAATAATAATAATAAACTTTTATTTGTACAGCCCTAAATCACAACCAAAGACGTCTCAAAGCGCTTTATACAATCAGAGAGAAGCAACCGTGGCTGGGAAAAACTCCCCTGTGGGAAGAAACCTAGGGCAGAACCAGACTCCAGAGGGCCATCATCTGCCTAGGAGTAGTTGGGGTGAAGTAGAAAGATAGAGGGGAGACAGAGAAAGAGTGAGAGGAGCAGAGTGAGCCAGGGTGGCAGACAGGACAGAGTGAAAAACAGATACTAGATACTTAGAATGAGCCCAACAACATCTGTCAGAGTGCTGTGTGGCTCAGTGTTCACATCTACAAGTAGAAGAAGAAGACGTGAGGCAACACAAATGCACAAAGTGCTGTTTGAATGGAGGTGGATTCTGCCATTGGAGGGCGGAGGGGGGGGGGGGTCTACAGACATGATCAATATGTTTCCACTCCTCCCTCTTGGTTTTTTCAAGGCTTTGCTGGAGCGACCGCACTGCTTCCTGCACTCTGCGTTACAGACACAGAATCACATGCATTGCTGTTAGAACGACTGGCCATTTGCACCACAGGGTTGAAGGTCGCAGGAGCCTATTGAATGGACAGGGTTATAGTTACGGCTGTACTGTAGTTGCGGTAGTTTTGTGAGGCTTCAGGTTACTGCATATTTCCAGGGACGGAGGAGAGACATCCATTGAAAGTCAGCATGGAAAAAGGCCCAAGCCAGAGTCAGACCGCAGCAGCAGCACCAGTGATGTCGATGTGAGGTGACAGTGCCTCTGCCTCTGCCTCTGCGTTACCACACTGCACTGAGCACAATAAAACCACTGACTTCAAACAAAAACTGCTGGGTGCAAAGGAAAAACTGCCTCGCAAATCACATGTTTTTGAAATCTGCTTCCGACAAAGATCAGGCGGTGAGACACTTCTCACCAGACAGTCGGCGGTGACGACTGGAGGTGGAGGTGGTGGAGGGGGAGGGGCTGGAGGGCTGGAGGAGGGTCTCCCAGAAAGCCAGGTGGAGGCTTGACAGGCTGAAGGAAAGAAACAAAAAAACAAACAAACAACCTCCGCAGCGCTTCAGGCAGAAAAACCCAGGCTGACAAAAGGACTCACGCAGGAATCCAGTCAGAGAGCCAGCCAGCCAAAGAACCAGCCAGTCAGAGAGCCAGCCAGCCAAAGAACCAGCCAGTCAGAGAGCCAGCCAGCCAAAGAACCAGCCAGTCAGAGAGTCAGTCGGTCAGAGAGTCAGCCAAAGAACCAGCCAGGCAGAGAGTCAGTCAGCCAGTCAGAGAGCCAGCCAGCCAAAGAACCAGCCAGTCAGAGAGTCAGTCAGTCAGAGAGCCAGTCAGTCAGCCAGCCAGTCAGAGTCAGCCAGTCAGAGAGTCAGCCAGTCAGTCAGTCAGTCAGAGAGCCAGCCAAAGAACCAGCCAGTCAGTCAGTCAGCCAGTCAGTCAGCCAGTCCGCCAGTCAGCCAGTCAGTCAGTCAGTCAGGCAGAGAGCCAGCCAGCCAAAGAACCAGCCAGTCAGAGAGTCAGTCAGTCAGCGGAGCAGCAGCAGATGGATGGAGTGTTAATGGCTCTTAAATTACAGAAAGAAATTGATGAAATATGTCAATTTTCTTGACTGACTGGTTATTGAGATCGCGTCTTCAAGTTTGGCGGGCCGGATTAAAACGCTGAATGGGCTGCGTATAGTCCCCCCGGGCCGTAGTTTGCCCACATCTGTCGTGCGAGTGAATGAATGAATTTTATGATTTGCGTCTGTGTCCAAATGGGAGTGGTCCCTCTCAGGGTGACAAGACACCACGAAAAGCACATTACACGATAACTGTGACTTCCTGTAGTTGACTGGAGGTCGACCCCACAAGCAGAGTGAGAGAAGAGCGGACTTTGGGTCTCACCTGCAGGTCCTGGTTGCTCTCTGAGCCCAGGACGGCGCCGCAGCTCACAAACCCATTCAGAAAAGACAAACAACAGAGGGAGGGGGGGGGGGGGACAAACAATCTGGTCCAGTAAGTTTTTTTTCTTCACAGTCATTTTCTCATAACTTCAACCACCTCCTTTGTTTCCCGGGGCCTCAACTCTTTATTTCATGTTGATGAACTGAAAATATTTCAAAGTGACTGGAGACTTCTTTTTAACCAAGGACGCCAAGCTGCTTTCATTTCCAGGCTCGGGGGGTATTTAGATATGCCCCGCCCCCACAGAATTTGACAACCCCCCCCCCTCCACCACCACCACTCGCCTCCAGGCCAGCGCGTCTCTTAAATCAATGGCGGGCTAATTGCTGTTAGGCCTGGACGGTGGCTGCTTGCGTTACGGCAACAGGATCAATGTTGATTGTGTGAATGAGCAATTGTGTCTGAATAAACTTCAATTAACATATTTCTCCCCCGCAATTTACATGTGTTTGGAGGCAGGATAACAGGCATTAACCTCTCCATGCTGGGACGCAGCGGCCAAACAAAACACACACACACACACACACACACACACACACACACACACACACACACACACACACACACACACACACACACACACACACAGCTCCAGTGCTTGATAAGGTGACTGGTGAGTGTGTGTGTGTGTGTGTGTGTGTTAGGGCAGCAGCACCATACTGGGGGACCACTTCACTGTATAGAGCTCAAGGTATCCCCACCTTCCTCCAGCGGCCACTCAGATTAAAGCTGCCTGCTTTCAGAGCGCAGCAGTGTCTCCATGACGCCTGCGAGCGAGCTGCGGCCTCAACGCGGCCACAATGGAAACTGCTGGTGGGAACAGCTGGAAGAACCTCTGGCTGAAAGGTTCGGACGCTCTCGCGAGGAGGCCGACAGAGGAATATCGCAAGAGTCGTCTCATGGAAACACTTTCCCTCCTGCGGGGGTCACGTGACCAGTTGACCGAGCAGTGGGAAGGGGGTGCGTGACGATTGGACGGAAGGAGGAGAGGGAATTTTTTTTTTTTACAAG
The DNA here is from genome assembly GCF_046127955.1 of Nelusetta ayraudi. Lineage (NCBI taxonomy): Eukaryota > Metazoa > Chordata > Actinopteri > Tetraodontiformes > Monacanthidae > Nelusetta > Nelusetta ayraudi. The sequence continues at coordinate 1,146,813 of NW_027466196.1, read as the reverse complement.
TCACCAAAGAGGAAAAAATAGAAGCAGCGTCCTGGACAGCAGAGAAGTGTAAAGACCTGCAGTGGAAACACCTGCAAGTCTCAGCTGCACTCTGGCCACTGTTTGCAAATACTGCTTTTATTGTGTCATGGAAACGCAGCTAGTTTTTCCATAGAAAAGATATTTTCCCCCTTATTATCCTCCAACAAGACACACAGGAACCACCGGAACCATGAGAACGTCCAGTAACAGTTGTTTTATTTTGGCAATTTAACACAAAAGATGAAAGCAACACACCTTGTTGTCACTTTGCTCATTCAGATTTTCAGCTCATTAAAAACCACAAAGCCACAAACTCAGAAAATTATTATAAAATTCAAGTTGTTGTTTTTTTTTAAGCTGCAAGAAGAAAGAAATAAAAACTTGAAATATATTGATTTGCATGTTATTCCTTTATATAATATGTCACATTCACCTTTTGAGTTGAACTGCAGGAATACAGCAACCTGTTCAGGAGTTTCTAATTCCCTGGGTAGTTCCTGTAGTTGTTGTGTATCAAGCTGGCGTCACGTTAGCAGGGAAATGATGCAAACTGTTTTGTCATTGTTTCTTTCTGCTGGGTGACGTATTGAGACTCAGCAATAATAACAATAATAATAATAATAATAATAATAATAATTAGACTCAGCCTGTCTTTGTTGTCATTGCACAAACACAAACAGCGGTGATTTATTCTACAACAAAATGTTGCTGTCAATGACAATCTGTTGCTACACTGCACTGTTTAAAATATGAAAACATGAAACAACGTGGAGGTAGAGTGGTAGGAGAATAGAATAGAATGGACAGACTAAAAGAAAAGAAAAGATGAGAAGAGAAGAGGCGTAATCTGAATTGAAAGCTGATTTCTTGCGGTATCGAAGTGCAGTCGTGTGGAAGCCAGAGAGCAGGAAGTGAGGGAGGCTCTCCGGGTGCTTTCCTGCAGTGGTGCAGTGGTGCAGTGGTCAGTGGTGCAGTGGTCAGTGGTCAGTGTGGAACCTGTGCAAGGTGTTTTGCTGCACTGGTGTGAACTTTGTGTCCAGGATCGCTCAGCAGCACAGCGGCACCAAAACACTGCGGCTGCTGCTGAAAACACATGAATTCAACAGCAGCACTCTCAGAGCGCAGAGTGCTGCTCAACCACACACACACACACACACACACACACACACACACTGCGGATTCCAACAAACTTGTTGTGGGCCGAGGGGTGGGGGGGGGGGGCGCTCTTTTCATTTGTCCCAGTCAGTCGAGCTCAGGCCAAGCGCAGTCCCCCCCCCCCCCCGCCCCCCCTTCCCTCCCTCTCTTTAATCCCTCCTTCTTTTGAGAGGAGCGAAGAAGAAAAACACAAACCACAAAACGAGCTTCACGCGGAGCTTTAGTGGCTAAAGTGAAAGAGGTGCTGCTCTCTCTCTCTCTCTCTCTCTCTCTCTCTCTCTCTCTCTCTCTCTCTCTCTCTCTCTCTGAGCCTCGTTGAATCGCTCTGCAAATTGCTTCTTTTCAATGGAGGGGAGGGACGAACAAGCTATAATAGGATGGCGCGCAGGGGGGGGGGGGGTCTCCCGCTCCTCCCTCCTCCGCGAAGGAGGACAGGTGGATTTCCCACAAGTCAGTGCGACAAGGAGAGAGGAAGAGATCTGCGCGGATTAGTGGCTGCTGCTCCTCCTCCTCAGGGAGAGAGAGAGAGAGAGAGAGAGAGAGAGAGAGAGAGAGAGAGAGATTTTAATCTTATTTATTCTTTTTTTTTTTTTAAATCAACATTTAATTGTGGCTCTTGTTCCCATTCTACAAACAA
>NW_027466196.1:1140000-1142500 GCF_046127955.1 Nelusetta ayraudi | reverse complement strand
CAGCGGCGGCGGCGGCGGCGGCGGCGGGACACGACAAGCTGCCCACCCCGCAGTACCCGCACAAGGAGCACCTGCCTGGCCAGCTGGACCACATCGTGAAGGAGAACCTGCACGGCGCAGAGAAACTCGGGCCCAAAGCGCACAACAACCAGCAGCAGCAGCAGCAGCAGCAGCACAACAAACTGGGCAGCAGCAACAGCAGCGACGCAAAACCCAAAAACTTTACGTGTGAAGTGTGCGGAAAGGTGAGGACCCCCGAGTGCTCCGAATGTTCCAGAAAGTCGCCGCTGTTGTGTCGAGAAAAATGTCAACGTTTGGCTGAAATTCAAAAGAAAAAAAGAAAAAAAAAGAGTGCGAGGATTTGAGTGAAAAACACGAGTGTGACTTTGCAGCGCAACATTTTTTTGTTTTTGTTCAGACAAACAAACGTGTTTGTTTGTTTGTTCTCCGCAGGTTTTTAACGCGCACTACAATCTGACCCGCCACATGCCGGTGCACACCGGCGCGCGGCCCTTTGTGTGCAAAGTGTGCGGCAAAGGATTCCGGCAGGCCAGCACGCTGTGCAGACACAAAATCATCCACACGCAGGTAAGACGGACACACAAACTCCAGTCTGACATTTTTGTTGTTGTTGTTGTTGTTGTTTTGTTTTTTGATTTTTTTTATTAAACTTGTGCTGATTTCGATGTGATTCTTTATTTATTTTTTTTTATTTTTTTGTTGTTGTTGTTGTTGTTGTTGTTGTTTGGACGCGGCTGTTCAGGAGAAGCCGCACAAGTGCAACCAGTGCGGCAAAGCCTTCAACAGGAGCTCCACACTCAACACGCACGTCCGCATCCACGCCGGATACAAACCTTTCGTCTGCGAGTTCTGTGGCAAAGGGTTCCATCAAAAAGGTAAATAATAATAATAATAATAATAATAATAATAATAATAATAATAATAATAATAATAATAAATGCATCAGCTTTTTTTATGTTAAAATATTTGTGCCACTTGTGTGTATCAATTTGATTTTCAAGTGTGTGTTTTTAATTTGTCCAAAAACCTTCATCCTAATTTAAAAAAAAAAAAAAATGTTTTCACATTTTTAAATCACATTTTCCAGCGTTAATTTTTTTTTAAAATTATTTTAATACACTGTTTATAATAATTATTTTTGTCGATGCATTTCTATTTGTCTTATTATTCTAAAGCAACTAACAGCGCTGCCGTCGTGTCGACTGACAATCATTTTTTCATTGTGTGTGTGTGTGTGTGTGTGTGTGTGTGTGTGTGTGTGTGTGTGTGTGTGTTTTTGTCTGCTTGTTGCTGCTACTCGGTGTGGTGTTAATATTAATATGCGCTGTAGATTCGCTGAATTTTTGTTCATTTTCGGTCAGTAGTCAGTCAGTCAGTCAGTCAGTCAGTCAGCTCTGCTGCGCTGCGGGGAATCGCTGCTGCGTCTTTGTGAAGGAATCTCGCCAAAGTAGGAAGTAAAGAATTGTTCTGCTGGGGGGAGTGGGGAGGGAGGGGGGGGGGTGATTGCGGGGCCGCGCCGATGGAGAATAAAGCGATCAGTGAAAATTGGAAATGTCACTTCGCTGCTGTGGATTTGCTGCGGGTCAGCGGCGGGACCTCGACAATGAGGAGCCGGAGCGCAGCTTTTTCTCTTCTTGTTTTTTTTTTTTTTTTTTTTTTTTTATCTCGCTGCCGTTGATTGTGACAAAGTTTGACAACTTCTTGACTCCGATGTAGAAAAACCGTGATTAATGAAGGAAGGCTGGAAGGCCAGCACACCGCACACTGCAGCAACACACTGCAGCAACACACTGCAGCCACCGCGGCGGCGGCGCTCAGTTTGCAGCCGGCGAAGAGAAAAACAGCCTCGTTATATATATATATATATATATATATATGTAAAATGAAAGACAAATTAATTGTATCGCCCACAAACTATTACATGCGCCTGTGACAACGCGCTATTTCCGATTAAAATTTGACATATATATGTATATATATATATATGTGTGTGTGTGTATATATATAACAATTATATGAATTTTATTGCTGTGTTTTTGCTGCGATCAACTGAATCCCTCGCAACCCCGAGTAGTTAAGGAACTGAAATCGTCACTAAAAATTTCTCAATTCTTTAAGAATTTTTTTTTCAGCAGCAAATTGAAAGAAAAATCTAAAAATAAAAAAAAAAAAAAAAAACGCAACGGCGCCGTAGTTATTATTATTGATAGCAATATTGTTATTATTATTATTATTATTATTATTATTATTATTATTATTATTATTATTATTATTATTATTATTATTATATTATATTGTTATAAAAAATATTCTAAAAGCCAACGTCGTCTCTTTTCTCCACGCAGGCAACTACAAGAACCACAAGCTGACGCACAGCGGCGAGAAGCAGTACAAGTGCTCCATCTGCAACAAGGCCTTCCACCAGGTCTACAACCTCACCTTCCACATGCACACGCACAACGACAAGAAGCCCTTCACC
>NW_027466196.1:1097500-1135000 GCF_046127955.1 Nelusetta ayraudi | reverse complement strand
TCACATTGAGCCCATGGATCCAGTGGACCTGAACTGAGGGGGGGGGGGCATTGAGTTGGAGTGTCAGCAGTGTGGAGTGCGAGAGGTGCGCCTGACACAACACCTCCTGCTGCGCTGCTGCGTGGACTCTGCAGTCAGACAGCACAGCAGCAGCCGCATGTCCAGGACAGTGTTTGACAAAATAAAAGTCACGTGTCCAAAAAACCTCCACAGGGTGTAACTGTGACTTGCAGCGTTGGTCCAGAATTGCTTGTAATAAGTGTTCCCTCTCCTCCTCCGTCCGATGTCACCGGTCAGTGACCGGGTCACGTGACGTTGTTACGTTGTCAGTTCTGTTTTTCCTGTCGATGGCGTCCTCTCGACCACCAAGTGGCGCAGTGAGAAACTGCGTCAGCATGTGATTTGCAAGGCACCGGCGCTCCACTCAACCGGAACGTCTCTGCGTATAAAAGAACCAAACCGACCCAGCGGAGCGTCGCATTCAAGTGTTGAATCAAACAGCAGGCTGCAAAGACTCCTCCCCCCCCCGCCTCCTCCCCCTCCTCCCCCTCCTCCTCCCCCTCCCCTTCACTTAACCACCAAATTAAATGCAGCCTGCAATTACCCATTATCCAATCGACTGGAGTTGACACTCAACCATTTGCGCAGATTTGGACTGGGCCAATTATCTGCCGGGGTTCTCAGTGGGCTGCCAGCCACGGACTTCCTGCTTCCTGGGCCTTGGAGGCCGCCGCCCCCCAGGCCCGCCGCCACCGCCGCTGTTGTCAGGGCGATGCCGACTGGTCAACTGGACAACCAACACGCTGGCCCTGGGGCCGGGGGTGGGGTGTGTGTGTGTGTGGGGGGGGGGGGGGCACCACAACCATTAGACGGTATAATGCAGACTAGTCATTTGGAAAGGATCCAGATCGTGCTCTTCAAAACTCTGTCAGATAATTTGCTAGATCACATCTTCATCAACCCCCCCACACTCATCCCCTCCCCCCCCCACCCCCTCCTGTCATCTATGATTGGACACATAGCCCCTCCTCCTGCTAACACCCCCCCCCTCCCCCCGCCACCCTAGGTCCGACCTCACAGCACCTCGCCGTGCGGCCGCTTTGACAGGACCAGTGCCACCACACCACACCACCCGACCTCCACCACCACCGCTCCCTACTGGCCCAGGCAGCCGTTGGTGGCCCAGTAGTGGATTTCCAGCCCTGAGGGTGGAGGTTGTCGGGTGGTGGTGGGGTGGCTGGTTGAGGAGCCGGGGCAGCTGCCACCCACTGGTCACTTCATCCCCTCGCTGTCTGGGTGATTGCGTTTGTCAAGTTGCCAGACCATGTCAGCCTGGTGCCGTTCTGATCAGCTGGGGCGAGGGGGGGGGTTCTCTCTGCTGGTGATGGTGGGGGTGGGCATTTTATTTGGTGACAAACGTGAAAGTCATTTCTTCCATTTCTGCCCTCAAGGGGGTTTTCACATTGGGGGAAAAAAAAATGACTGAATTGAATTGACGAGAATTTGCATTCATCACAATAGAACACAAATGTAAAAACAACAACAAAAAAAAACACACACACACAACTGTAACAATCAGTGAATCAGATCCAGTGACTTCAGAAATGAAGTCAAATTCACGTCCGTTGTGTGTTTGTTGTTCGCTCGTTGACTCCGGACGAGCATTGTCAGGTTGGGTTGGACACTGATACGGCTTCACAATAGCCGGAGAGATATAACCACGACACTGGCGCCATCTGGTGGTTGTGACCTAATATGGCAACTGAACCCACAAACCAGTTGGGAATAAAGGGGGCAGAGCTCAGTGACAGTGTTAGCTTGTTGACAGCCAGCCCCCCCCCCCCCCCCCTGGTTTGAACTACTGCAGCTGGTGCCCCCTAGTGGCTGCATTATGATGTCAAACTACTTTTTGTTTTTGTTTTGTTGTTGTTGTTGTTGTTGTTGTTTTTTATCTTAACTGAAGCAACACTGTGTGAGTAGGTTAAAAAAAAACAACACTTATTTTCCGCTGGCTGGTCTGTTTTTTTGACGCTCACTTTCTCGTTTGAAAATGTGATCAAAATGATGCTTTATGTTCTCATGTTTTTGGGAGTCAGTGAGAGTCAGTGATTGCTGTTTGTCTGTTGATTAAAGTGCAGTTGTAAATGGCTGTAATATATCTTGTGTCGCTCACAATACACTCACATGTCGACGGAACATAATCAGTCTTTCAAGATCTCACGTCTGTGTGGATGCTTTACTGAGCCTGATGGTGCTTCTTATTTTGTGTTGTGGTGAGGCAGCTGCTGCTGGACAGATGTGCACGAGCGAGGCTACACCACTGGGTTTACAGCACGTTACCTGTTGTACTGCGACCTACCGATATGACAAGTGCATGCTGGTTATACCGCTGCACCAGTAGGTGGCAGTAATGTAAGGTTGTCGTGCCGCGCCATCCCAGCGCGTTCTGCACGCGAGAAGAAGGAATGACGGGAGCTCTGAATGAAAGCAGCGGGCGGGCGGCGTCCTAAACCTCGCCAGTAAACAGCAGCAGTGTGAGTAGCAGGTGAGCGGCCGAGCCACCGCGGCGGTGGTTTGTCTCGACTCGCCAACAACATCGGTGTAGCTGCTCGCTGCTAGCATCCACTGCTACATACACTCTCATCTCGGTTGTTTCACAAAGCTGCAACGGAAACAAGCGGAACACGTGACGTGTGTGTGTGTGTGTGTGTGTGTGTGTGTGTGTGTGTGTGTGTGTGTGTGTGTGTGTGTGTGTGTGTGTGTGTGTGTGTGAGAGAGAGAGAGAGAGAGAAGAGAGAGAGAGAGAGAGAGAGAGAGATGTGCTGTGTTCGCGAAATGTTCACGTTCCTACAATTCGTGCAGTCGAGCACAGATTCAATGATCGATCGATGATTGATTGATTGCGCCAGCTGAAGCCCTTCCTGGTTCTACATCGGCTCCTGGCGGAAGGACAGGACAAGTTGCCCGAGTTGAAGCAGCGAAGCTCGCAGACTCTCGACTTCCGCTCGCTCGGTTTCTGTCGTTGCTGAGCAACAGCCACGCACTGATGGATCACGACGCTCAAGTTGGCAGCCACATTCTCCGCGGTGATTCTTAGGTTTCGATTCCACCTTTAAAAAATATTTTTTTAAAATAAAATTCCGCAATTTGACCGCTAGATGGCAGTGCTTACCCCAACACTGTTCAACAGAGAAAATTCAGTGAATCAGTATGTCTATGTTGAGGTGGATTTTTGACTAAATTATACAGTAGAAATGGACATGTGAGGTATCATTGTAAAGCCTGGGAGCTCTACTATCACAATCAGTTGACATATTTCACGGGAAATCATTTTTGGCCTTTTGGGAGGACTACCGTGATGTCAGTGAGGATCCCTCAAGAAGCGCCCACGCCAAATGTGGGGCTTCTAGCGTGTGAGGAACCTCGAAAACCCTAACCTTAATTTCAGCCTAAAGTATAATGCCATGCAAGTCTATGAGGAGCATGGGAGCTGGGAGGTTGTCATCTTTGGAGGCCAAAAATGATTTCCCATGAAATGTGTCAACTGATTATAAAAGTAGAGCTCCCAGGCTTTACAATGATACCTCGCATGTCCATTTCTACTGTATAGGTTTTGAGGAAAAAAACCCACCTCAACATAGACATAATGATTGGCTGAATTTGTTATGTTGAAAAGTGTTGGGACAAGCACCGCCATCTAGTGGTCAAATTGGGGATTTTCTTTGGTGGAATCGAAACCTCAGAAGCACCGTGGCAAATGTGGTGTTGAGCGTTGTAAAATCACATGGGGGGGGGGGGGGGGGCATTGTGACAGTCCAACTGTATTTGCCTGTGTTTGATGAGCAGGCTTCTAGCTTGGACTGATGCCTTTGACCCCCTGCAGTGCTGCGCTGCATCTCCAGGCCGCTCATCATGTCGACCCTGCGCTTTGGACAACACCTCATCAAGACGTCAGTTGTGATCCTGCAAACAGAGCTGTCCTTCGCCTTGGTCAACCGCAAACCCGTGGTGCCCGGCCGTATCCTTTCCCACTAACTCGAGGTCAGCACGTGTGTGTATGCAGTGTGAAGTGTGAGTCCGTCTCTCGCCTCTGTTGTGTAACGACAAGCGGCACCGACGCTTCTTCGGTGGCTTGTTGTTGAGCCAACCATGCGGGGTCCAGGTGTTCCAGTGGGCGGTGGCTGCCTCCACGTGGTCTCATGGGCATCTGGTGGGGTTCTTTGGTCTTTGACCGTCACCGTGCTCGCCGTGATTGGCAGCCGTGCGTGCTTTGCAACGGTAGTCGCTGTTTCATTTCGTACGGTGCCGCTCACTGCCATCGATGTTGTGTGAAGAAAAGTCCTCTGAGGAGCGACTTGTCCACGTCTGCCGTGCCGCGTTGAGAATTCCTCACCAGTGGTTCCAGATGTGTTGGTGTGCCCTCTCAGACAAGTGGAGCGCTTTCGCGACCTGCAGCCAGAGGAAGTGTCGGACTTGTTCCGCACCACTCAGACCATTGCCAGTCTGGTGGAGAAGCACTTCGACGCCACCTCGCTGACCATCGCCATCCAGGTGAAACACTGAGGCCTCGCTGCGTTGGACAGCGGCCCGGAGTGAAACGCTTCAGTGTGCAGAGTGAAAAACAAGCCGCTAGGCCTGTCAATCATTTTCAAAGGCAGACAGCGGTCGCCTCATCTCAGACTGAGGAAGGTGAAAGCTGATTGAGCTTCAGTGTTATTTATCTCTATGTAGACTCCGGCCTTCACCTGCACACCTGACGCCAAGCACCACTGCTTCTGACTCGGTTTGTAACGTCCTCTAATTCAGCCTTCTGAACCCCTCTTCCACCAGGATGGCCCAGAAGCTGGACAAACTGTGAAGGTGAGAACTTCAACGTCCCCCAGTTTTCTTTGCACCCCCGCAAGCTTGTTTTCCCTCTGCTATAATAAATGCAGTGTGAAGATGTTCAGGAATGCAAGCAGCTGGAATCCAGTGAGGGGGAGCTCGTGGAGGCCACAGTGTGGACGGATGTGTGTGGTTGACAAGTAATGACGCATCCTGCATTGCTTTATGGCAGCAATGGACATTTTAAAGGGGTCTGATTATCACAATTAGCAGGTTTAATAGATTCATTTTTAATGGTCTACTTCCAACAATACGACGTCCATTGTGTGGCCCCACAGCACACGCAGAGTAAAAACCCAGCAGCACACCAACATCAAATGGTGGATAGGGGGAGGAAAACCAAATGACTGATAATATACTGAAAGTATAAACTTTTATTAGTGTGTTTATGGGCAGTATGTTCAGCTTTTCCCAATGTAAAAATCATAAATCCAGCTGAATATTGCACACTGGATTTTGTCTCCGTCGAGTCTCTCCGCATCGAGCTTGTTGTGTTTCTATGTTATTGACTAATGCAGCTGACTGATTTCTGCTGGTTTACTTTCACTGGCAGCACGTCCATGTTCATGTGCTGCCCAGGAAGGCAGGAGACTTTGAGAGAAATGACAGCATATACGACGAGGTAAGCAAGGAGATGTATTCATGGCTAGAATCACGAGTATTTGACCCCGAGAAACACCCAACGTGCCCGCTGTGGCCTGCAGCCGAGTCGTAGAGAGATCAAAACATCACATAAAAAAAGTTTGTCCCCTCGTGACCTCCGACTGATACGCTGACAGCCCTGATCTAAATCCAACAGGGGGTTTTATTGGCTGCTACTATCAGTGTCAGATTAGAGTCAATCTTTATCGTCCACCAAGGTGGAAACATCGGCTTTGGCTCAACAACACAACACAACACAGGAGACGACAAGAAAGGCCAGGGCAGCGCTGAAAATGACAAACACATTGAAGTACATATAAAGTAGAGTAGAAGCTCAGAGTAGAACACAGGAACAACAGAAGAGCCCTCAGTTTGGCTGGCCAGGGCCACGGTCTTTATTTCATTGGTTTCTAGGAGACATTTATGAAGTTATGGACCTTTGTCATCACTTGCTGTGATTGTACCAGCTGTCTTGCAGTTTCATCCATTCATTCATTCATTCATTCATTCATTCATCCATTCTTTGTTTGTTTGCAGTTACAAAAGCACGATGGAGATGACGAGGACGCTCCCTCCAAGTGGAGGTCCGAGGAGGAGATGGCAGCAGAGGCATCAGTTCTCAGGGAGCAGCTGTAGCAGGATTTCATGGTACGTACGACCACAGACCTGAGGCATGTTTGCCATATGCATACGCTCATGCTATTTGGAGCGGTTTATGTCACTCGACTTCAATATTGTGACAGTAATGGTGAACAAACCTCATATTTCAGGCTCTTTTGAATGGCAGATTGCCAGTGGAGCAGGTGATGGTGGATGTTGATGCTCCTGAACGGAAGCGCTGCACTCGCACCAGCCCAACACACACTATTGCAAACTGACAGCCTACATAGCATGACTTTTTTACATTGATAATATGACATTATGACTGCACATCACAACCTAGAATCAAGATTTGTGTCAAACTCTTGACGTGTTTGCATCATCTTGACTGACTGCTGTTGCTTTACTTGAGTGCATCTGTGTGCAGATATAGAGCTGAAATAAACTCTTTCTGGTATCTATTACTACTGGTCTTCTTCCCTGTATCACCGACACTGGGAGCTACTGTTCAAGTTCAAGTTGAAGATAACCATGGATGCAACCATACTTGAAGCAGAGAACGGTCCCCTCCCTTCTCAAGCTGGGCCGCAGGGTGGCATTCCAACACGATAACCGCCCCAAACACCTCCACGATGGCCGGTGCCTTGCTGAAGAAGCTGAGGTCAAAGGTGATGGTGTGGCCAAGCATGTCTCCAGGCCTGAACCCTATGAAGCATCCGTGCCCCATCCTGGAGGAGAGCAAGGTCTCTCACCTCCACCATCTCCGCCTGATGTGATCATGGAGGAGTGGAAGAGGTTTTATTTTTATTATTTGTTTATTTTGCTTTTTTTTCATTGTTGACAATCTGCATGTGTTTTATAAGACGTGCAAGAGCTGACAGAAGTCATAAATGCAGTGCACTGGCACTTGGCACCATGAACGCGGATACTATAAAAACCTGCAGCTCTGGCAACAGCACGACTCACTGCCCCATCAACAGGTCATGCACACACACACACACACACACACACACTGATAACACACTCATGGAGACAGACTTTGACCTTGGCAACACACACACACAAGCTGGGGAAATGATTGGCGAACAAAAGCTGCCTGTTTTGAGAAAGGAAACAAATCTGGGTCAGTTTCGCATGAAGAGCAATTAAATCTTGAAAATGTTGATATATAAGTGTCGTGGGACAACAACCTTTCATTACTTTGAAAGTGGGCATTTTTTTCAAGCGAGCTGAGAAACGTCTCAATAAAAAGTCACGTTGAGCTCAGTTTATAGGAGCAACTGCCAGGAAGAACGACTGTAAATAGGTCAGAGTTCTGTTTTAAGATTGTGTCCAAGTGCTCCGCTATATTTACAAACAGCAACTGCTGGTGAATTCACCAAGACGAGCAAATTAATAATGAATGGCTCATGATGAAGAAAATCCATGTTTTGTATGATTGTGTGAAAGAAGAGGAGGAGGAGGAGGAAGAGGAGGATGCAAAAGGCCGTGCAAGGCCTGGATGGGAGGGAAGGCCGAATGATCTGCAAGCTGGCCGCTGAAGTAGGTAAGATCTTCCAAAGTATGGAAGGATTGGTCAAGAGACGAGTCAAAGGAGGAGAAAGCGAACAGTGAACAGATGTGGCGTAGCACCGGTTCAGGGCTGTTCCGCCAGCTGTGTCATCGGAGCGATCAGGGTCGCCATGCTTGCGGAAGAGGGCTGTGAGAAGCAGGACCAGGAGCATCCTCACCACCAGCTGACCAAAATCTCCCAGTTCCTCCAGAGAGAGGCAGTCTTTGACGCAATCAAAACCTGCTGGGAGGCAAAGGAGAGTTTGGCCAGCAGGGTGAGGCAATACTGCTTTGAGAGAATGGACTGTGGTGTTCTGTGTTCAAAGAAGCAAGCCACAGAGCAACAGGTGGCCAATGTGGAGGAGTATGCAGAGGCTTGGGTTGCCTCCACTCAGAGGCACAGGCCTACTTCAATGAATACACCTGATAATACCATCATTATAATGCGACAGCTTGACAATCCAGACACACAAAATCCCACCAACACATTACATCGCCTTCATGTGAGCTCGTCGAGCGACTTTTACAGAGCATTTAAAATCAATTGGCATGTATTTACAATTAAGAGCAGGAAAGTAAGTTCAAGGATTCTGTCAAAAATAAAGGGCCGCATGAAGAGGTTGGTCAACAGAGTTTTAATAAGTCCACGCTATGTCCAACAATCTGCACTGTGTCGTTCTTTCCTATAAGATATCGTGACTCCAAACCAAAGACGGTGCAGCTTTGCACTGCTGACTGGCTGCAGCTATGAGGAAGCAACGGCCGCTGGCGAACACGTCCGTGTTTCATTTCTCGTCAGCAAAGATTCAGCATGCGAGACAAGATCTTCACATACCTGGTTTGCACTTGGTTTGAGCTGTCAATCAAAACACACTCTCCCAATTCAGACAGCTGCCTGCGTGAACATGTGACCAGGTCAGTCTCGTTCATCAGTGTGCTCTCCTCCTGGGAATGCAAGTCAAGTGCCCACCTCACACTGTCAGTCTGTGAAGGTGAGGTCTCGTCCACAACAAGCATGTTGTCACCTACCACAAAGTTGCGTTTGACGCAGGTCCACTTCTGAAGTACTGTGGGAGATCCTCGCTCCGATTCCTTGGTGATGCTTCCGGAACAAACTGGACATTTATTGAGGTCGCAATGAGAGGTGATTGGGTGTTAGCGTCATGTTATGTCATACATGTTTTATGTCTTGCCACGAATCGTCATAGTGCATTGATAAACAAATGTCCATCCAAAGAGGAAGCCGCTTCAGTGTGGATAGTTTGTATTGCAAGGCAGGTAATCATCCCTCTGTGTTTCCTCACTTTGTCCTTCCACCTCTTGACCTCCAAAAGGTCCAAAGTATCTACGCTGAATCTGGAGACTGGACCCTGGACTGGACCCTGGACTGGACCCTGTCAATGGGAAGATCTGCCATCGGGTGGAACCCTGGAGCAGCTCGCAGCGTAAAACAAACAAAACATAAAATCCTCCTCCTGGCTGTGGCAACGCCTGGACTTCTGACGCAATTTGTACAGTGCGTAGTTTCATCCTTCGTGACCAACTCGTATGTGAGTCACGTGGTACTGTTTGCCCAGCGTAACACTGTGCTTCACATTTTCAGGAAGAGACGCCCTATTAATTGTGCTTCATGCTCTGATGAAGGTCATTGTTGCTCCCTGTTGTCAGACTGAGTGGCTCAGACCCTTCCTCCCTCTGACAGAGACACCTCGGCAAGTTCTTGGCCTGATAACCCAAGGCACGGCCCTTCTCAAACAGCTCCAAAACTAAAAATGCCGGACCAGACGAGCGATTGCATCCACGTCCTTGGAACTCTGTTGCACATTGACTGAGACTCTGACCTTGACTTCTGCATCATCAGTCAGAAAGAAGTTCATCCACACCACCTGGACTTGCAGGCCGGTCCCATACAGGATGCAGACTACTGTATGCAGCTTCAACAACCAGGCATCACTCATCAGAAACATTCCAGCCTTCAGCCCTCTGGAGGCCACATCTGCGGCGTGGTTGGAGTGCTCGCATATCTCCACTGGGATGGCTGTGATACTTTGAATAGTTCTCAGACATTGTTTGCAGCCAAATGACAGAACCTCGAAGTCTTGTTCTTGATGGACGAGTACCAAGGTGTTGTCTGTCCAAAACATTGAGTCTTTCAATAACACGTCCAAGTCCTTTTTCCAGAAGGTATCCAAAATGTTTTTAAGGAGACACCCTGGACTTTCCCATGAGAAAGCGGCTATTTACCTCCGAGTGTTTATTTTGCAGGAGCGGATAGATCACTGCACTGCAACCAGTTTCACTTGCATCTGTAAATTGGTGGCTTTGCACTGCAGTGACTTCTCCGTGGTCTGAGGGCTTCACGCTCCAGGACATTGTCTTCCAGACCAACCTGGTGGTGCTCTAACTGGCGTAGCTCCTTTAACCAGTTTATCCATTCCTGTGCAGCCGATGGTGGTATGAGGTCCTCCCAGCTTAGTCACTGCCTGCCTAGCTCCTGCAAGATGATTTAAGAGCCGGAAAATGGGACTCAGGATTCCTTGGGGATCACAAATCAAACTGATGACAGAAAGAATCCCTCTTCTCTCTCGCCAGAGGCCCGTCCTGCACCACAATCTTTAACTTGGAGGCATTGGACTGAGTGGACCATAGCATCCCAAGTAGACTACTTGGGATGCTATGCTCCACAGATAGTAGGTCATAATCCAGATCCATATAGTCGTTCTACCTTGTGTCCTTTGGTCTTCCAGAATTGCCTCCATCACTGCATGACTGTTACTCATCCATTTTGTCAACATAAAGCCTCCTTTGGAAAATATGGAAAACAGTTTATAATTGAACAACACTGCTTCCTCTTCAGTCTTTGTTGATACCAGACAATGGTCCATATAAAAACAGTGCAGAAGCTTCTCAATGGTATTGCAACATAATTGTTCTTTATTGTCCTCCTCTCATTTTCTCAGTGCAAAATTAGCAAAACTTGGTGAGGAAGTTGCACCAACATTATGAAGTTCACCAGGTCTTGGGTGAGATTGTGGCGGACACTAGAGGGTAATATCCTCACACCACACAGGGTAGGTGGGGGGGGGGGTTATGTCAGGGTTTGGGGTGTGTAGGGGCTAAAGTTCAAAGATTCAAATGCACAGTATTGTTTGTTGTAGACGGACACTCTTGATGCACGTTCAGTCATGACCCAAAGCTCATCGTGGCTTTAAAGCACGGGTCTCCAAACTTCTTCACTACAACGGATTGGTTTAGCGTCTGCATCCCTGCAGCCGCTGCCCCAGTTCTTCTGTCAATCTCCCGCTCTATTCAATCCCCACTTGTGAATACGACAGTTGCACTCCACCCAGTTGGACTTTCCTCCCCGTCGGGAGTGAGCAATACACCTTTGCATTGTGGGTTATCTTCCCACAATACAAAAAGTACAGTTTAATGACTGATTAATAGATGAGTACTGGGTTTTTGAATACACCCAAGTGCTGTTAATGACAGGACTAGTGACTGTCATTTAACAGTTGATTTCAAGTGAAGTATCCTTAATGCTCTGAGTGAGAAGCAACAGGTGCATCCTGTTGAAATACAACTGTAAATCAACATTTCATTGATAAACACTGCTGAAAAAATATAGAGGCATAAAGATGCACAACTGAGTCTGTTAATGTTATGTTCATAAGATAAGATAAGATAAGATAAACCTTTATTCGTCCCACGACGGGGAAATGTAGGTGAATAAAGTGAACAGAGCATATAAAAATAACCTAAAAATAGTGCAAAACAGTAGTAAAAAAGTAAATAAACAAGAGCCTATAAAAATAGAAATAAGTGAACAAGAGCCTATAAAAATTGAACTACTAAGTGAAATGAGCATGTCTTACAAAAACTTATGTACACAATTAAGTCAATTTGGGTAAATTACAAAAACCAGTGATACAGAGAAAAACAGTGAAAAATATGCACAGCTGAAGTAATTATTGCACGTTATAAACATTCCAATAAAGTCTTCACGTGGAGGGAATGTAGAGGGTCGGGGTTGAGCTTAACCAGTAACAGAGGGGAAGATCATAATGGCTTTTGTCCAGTTACAATGCGCTGAGATCATAGCTGAGAGTCCCTCCCTCTTTTGTTTATTTTATTCCCTTGGCACAGATTGCACCGTTTTCCAGTAAGCTACGTGACACTTCCCCTTCTGGCATGCGGCCAAACATAGTTGTAAGACTGGTATGTTGACCTAGTAGGAGGAGGAGACTGTGACTCACTCTGCCTCAGTGTGTGTGTGTGCGTGTGTGCGTGTGTGGTGATAGAGACTTTTATTTGTATGTGTTTTAGTTGAGCTCTGCTTACAGTCTTATTAACACTGAGAAAAGATTAACAACAAGTTAACAATTCCTGAACGTTAACTTTGAATCTCAAAAGTTTTTTTTTTTTTTTTTTTTTTTTAATAGCTGCATTGTTTTTGCGTGTTTACCCGAAAAGCAACGCCCCGAGGGCTTTAGTTGAACTCTGGCCAAGGCCAGTCGGGAGTAAAGAGGAAACGTCTTTTCCATTGCAATTCTCCTTCTTCTCCTGACATTGTTCGTTGATGAACATGAAGGTCTTTTCGACTGAAAGCTCCTCCCACATCGTGAATATTGAATATTTGTTTTCAGCTCAAACATGCGTTATAATAATTATAAGGCTGTCTTTGACAGGACAATGCTGTCTGTAGTCTGTGTCACTACTCTTAACAACCCACAACCTAAATATAATTAGTGTAGATTAATTGTTGTCTCTAGATTGCCCGCAGTGTGTGTGTGTGTGTGTGTGTGTTGGGCTGGGTTGTGTGTTTTGTGTCTTTACGGCATGCTGGTCATAAAGGTCCAGGATATTGCTGGACTTTGCTCGCTGTCAACTGGGATGGTCTTCACGTCTCTATACGAGAACAAGAGGCAGCGTCGTGGAACGATCTTTGAAAGGAGATCATTATCTCTCATTTCAAACTTGTCGCAAAGTAAACCTTCACCCGGCAAAGCGTCCTTTGTTGGAAAGGCTTCTAAGAAAAGAGCAGAACAGTGGCACGACGACAGATACGTACGCCGGTCGGTCGGTCGGCCACATTGAATTGTTTAGTTTCATTTCTAACTGGCCAGACCTGTTGGACTCCACGCTGAAATCAGACTCCTGCGTCCGCTTTTGGCTTCCAGCGGAAAAATGAGGCGGACAAACCTGCGTGTTCCATTGTCAGCAAGCAAGAGCGACGCAAAACTTTGTCGTACCCTGATGCGCACAAATTCAAAAAATCACAAATTCTTGACCGTGATGTTAATGAGCCGCCATTACGGGGCAAACTTTACGTGCCCAAGATGGAACCTTTATAGGGGCACTGGTACACTGCAATAACATTGGACTGCAAAGTAGATAAATAAATGTTAAATAAATAGACTCCACACACAGCAGATGTCTTCATCCCCAGATTGTGTTGACTTAAACCGCCCATGACTTACTTGGAAGCCTTTGCAGCAGAATTGGCATGACTAACACTCTCTGCTCAGCAGCTATAGATGAGCAATGTGCCATGTGTTAGATGCCTTACTCATGGTGTTACACAAAACATTGAGAAGTCATGCAAGGAGGAGTCCCTCTGGTTTCTTTTTTCAATGGTGGATTCCCTGGTCAGCGGTGACCAGCAGCTACCTGAGTTCAGGCCTTGGTTTGGTTGAGAGTAACCGCAGACTTGATGTGGAATACCAGCAGGTGCTCGGCAGTAGTTGCACACAAAACAAATATTTCCAGATTGTGTTCATTTTTTTGTTGTTGTAAGTCTTCACTTGTTTTTAATAAAGTACTTGTCCTCCACATGCTTAAGTGCCATTTGATTTGAAGTATTAGTGGCCTCAAAACAGAGTGACCTGTGGTCTGTGTGTTGCTTAACTGGAGGTTACTGTCATTTTTCAAAAGGTTTTTTTCTGAATTGAAACTAGACTTTCTTGTGCTACTACCTAAAGTTGACTTGTATTTCTTTAGAAATGGGTGAACGTTCAAAGAGTTCATATTTAAGGCAGTCACAAAAGAGTCATGTAGACTCATAATCATAGCACCGAATCTTTAATGAAGCGTTTTAGAGTCATTTGTGATGGGCACACTGAAAGTGATTCATTAAACGTCATTCCTTGAATGTTTCATATAAACCCTAAAGCAGAGGTCCCCAACCACCGGGCCGTGGACCGGTGCCGGTCCGTGGGTCATTTGGTACCGGGCCGGACGAGTCAAGGCGATTGACATGCGTCAACGTGTCGGTCACCTGATACGTTACCGCAAGATTAAACCCACAAGCTAGCAAGCTAGCGAGCAACATGAGTGTCGATCGCTCTCCCCCCCACCCCCAATATTGTCTCACATTATAATAATGGGGACCGCTGCCCTAAAGTATTGGCTTTTACCACATTGAAACTCTTCAGTAGTTATTAATGCACTATACAGTGTTTACATTTATTGTTTTTTTTTTTTTTATTGTCTTCATATAACATTACACAGGATACATACATAAGTTAAAACAAAAGTTTAACTTGTATAAATTATTTACATAAAAGCATGAACTGATGATACAAAGTGTTCAAAAACATTGTTAATCTATTATTAGTCTATTTTTGCATACGTTGATGTGCTCATTTACGCATATCCAAAAGCTCTCTTGCATAAAACTCTTTCTGTCACGAACGTTGAGTGCTCATTGTTGCTGGTTAGACAAAAACGAAGACGTTCTCCTTGCTTTGCGTTCAAATTTTCAACATTCACAATTGCCCACAAATTTCGCATTGACGCAGAAAACGCAGAATAAAAGGTCATCTATTTAGAATAGCAAAAACAAATGGAAAGGAACAAAAATCAGATAACAAATGCCATTGCACCATAGGAACACCAAAGTAAGTGAAGCGTGTAAGTTAGTTCGCCATCATCTAATTGATTTTCCACTCCACAATAATGACAATTTGTATGGGCACAATAAGTTTGTCTCTCCGTATGGAAAAACACAAAAGTCAAACATTAATAACTGGTTCATAAAACCTACTACAGCCAAAAACACTGGCTTACATTCTCTGTAACACCTTCCTCTGATGAGGAAGTTTGTGTCTTAAACGTCAGACTTGGGGCAGTTACACCGTTTCCCAAACAGGTCTCACTGGTGTTTCCAGTTCTTCCACAACCACCGTTGGTTGGTGCCTGGCCACCAACTGATGCTCTACATGCCAACCCCTATCTCTTCCATCTTCCAGCCATTGGAGTTTTTGCCAAATTTGTAAACAAGTCGGCGGCCGTCGACTCTCTCCAAGATCTCCCGCTTGTAGTAATACCTGGTGGGAAAAGCAGAGGGTCAGTTCAGGAGAAACGTGCACTCTCTCGTATCACCGGCGGTTTGTAGAGCTCCAACACGATGAGGAAGATGAGGTGGAAGCGTGTTTGTGTTTGGTCGATGCCCGTCAGTAAGACTAGGAAAGACTTTTGAGAAGGACGTTGAGTGTTGTGGGCTGTTCTTCATCTTTTTGGATGGAAGTGCCTGGGCCTTGCACCGCTTTGAAGTTATTATTGTATATGAGAGTTTGTGTTTCTATTTTCTCAAAGAGCTCGAATCAGGATCTGAAATATTGGCACAATGAAACTGAAATGCAAAGTCTCACTGATGGCTCAGATATTTGATGGTGGTTGAGGAATGTTGAGTCTATTGGATTTGTGGATTATTCACCAAACCAGAAGACATCGTCACGCTCATTATCAGCAAGGATCGCAGTTGGAACATCTTGAACGCGGCATCGCGAAGCAACTCGACAACATTGGGACGATTGACTTGGAACATCGAATCACCTCATGGCACGGCTGAGTTTCTCGTAGGTCATGCTGCTGTTCTTCTTCTTCTGACCCCACATCTGAGCCACCGCCTCCGACTTGAGGAACTTGAAGACGCCCTCGCGACGGTCCTCCCACTTCAGCAGACCTTGGTTCCTCTCTGGGTGGATGAGGATGTCCCTGATGAATTCCCACAGGTGAGTGCCTCGTTGTGCTGCAGGAATCAGCCAGGGTGCTCGTTAGAGGTCTTCATCATTTCTCTCGGTATTTTCACGCCGCTCATCGTTGTCAATACGCCTTCTTACCGTGTTTGCTTTTCTTTGAAGTGCCGTAAATGCTGCTGCTCTGCTCCCTGCTGAGCTTGGGCGGACGCCCTCGTGGACGTTTCAGGCGACAGTCTTCTTTTTCTTTCTTGATGTGTGTCTCTGTCAACACAGCGGCCAATCATTTACTAACCCCATTCTGCACTGCTGACACAAAGGAATGCAAAATGCTCCACAAGATGAAAAGGTGTCCCGCTTAAAACTCACTTGGAAAGGAAAACTCGGGGTCGGATTCACTGCTGCCCGACTCTGGTGAGCACATTCCCGAAAAGCCAAACACGCCACCTGCGGAGGACCAAGCATGGAACGTTGTTCAGGGGCACAAGAAGCATAGCAACGGCGGAGCTGATGATGAAGATCATACTCACTGTTGGATGAGGAGCTCAGCTCACTATCAGACTGGGTGTCGGAGAGGCAGTCAGGGTCTCCAAAAGGTGTCATGGGTTCCATGGTGAGACTCGTCAGGTCGTAATCGTCCCTGTAGTCAAAATCTCTCTTGTTGGCATCCGCTTCCGCTGCAGGCACAAAGCACTGTGAGTTACAGGGCGTCACTTTTATGGCACCAGATACAGGCCGAGATAGGACTCCACGCACCTTGGCCAATTCGAATGGTGCTCAGCAGAGGGAAGTTTAAGTTGTCCAGAAAGTTGTCCAGGAGTTGGCAGGTCTCATGCAGTTCTGGTTCGGTCAGGCTGTGTAAGTCTGGGGGGGTGGGGGGCGGGGGGGGGGGAGTGAGTTGATTTCAGATATTTTCTCACATTGGACAATCGTACGATTGGTCGTTGTCTCTCTTGAGGTGATGCGATGAACAACGTGACAGACTCAATTACCGTATTTCAACTTGTGCTCTTGCAGACTGTGGGACAGGTGTGGTCCAAGCTGCGGCCCAAAGACCTCGATCATCTGCTCGCGGCTCATCTGACAGAGGGCAGAGCCGTCCATGGTGCAGTAGGCCAGGCTCAGGGTGCTGGCGTCGTACTTGGTCAACTCCACCTGGTCACTGATCCAATCCAAAACATTCGCTGTGGTCCAGCATGAGGGGCTGATGTGGCCGTACGACTGCCCTGCAGAAACCCAGAGGTCGGGAATGAGTCAGCGTTGTGCACAGGTCGATGTTTCAGGCCACTCGTGCAGCATTTTGTGTTGCCGCAATTTTCCGCTATTTATTGCAAAGCACACAAACGATTTGGCAAAAACTCTCTTTGGTTTTCTGTTTTGTTGTCTTCTAAAAAAAAAAAAAGAAGACATTTACATGGTGTGCTACCACATTATTTGATTTGAATATATCTCGGACAAAGACAGAGCTGTTCCACCTAAGCTGCATTCCTCTGTCCAGAGGTTCTGCCGGGTTAAACATTGGCTGCCTGGCAACTGAATGGAGGTCAAAGTAAAGACCGCACATTTGTAGCGGGACACACAATCACAATTTGGATTTTAAGTTTGGCGGTGGACCAGAGTGAACTTTATCTCCCCCCCACGTGGGGAAATGGGTCTCGCCTCATTGTGTTGCTTACCGCTCGTGATGGAACCAAAGTCTGCGGTGCCAATGTGCAAATGATTGACACTGGGTTGCTGCTGCAGAAAATCAGCGATGCCAGTCTGATACATGGCCATGTTGGCGCCCGTCAGGACGCTGCTCAGACACATTGATGCCATGGAGACACTATGGAGGACAGACATGTTTACACAACCTTTTTTTTTTTTTTTTTTTTTTTTAATACATTAAACATCAATATAAACACACAGCACGTTGAAGAAGCGGAAGCAGAGAGAGGATTTTACCTGTTGACAGCAAAATCACAAAATGGCTAATAAAAAAAATAAATAAAAAAAAGGAAACAAGAAGTCCAACAGGCTTGGGCGCCGTCAGGCTGTCAGCTATTCCTCTGCCTGTGGCAGCAGCTCGCGAGGGGGGAAAAACACATTGACTAATGAACAAAACCACCTGAAGAGTTTATAACCCTCCAGGGAGCAGGTGACAGGTAAGTTCAGGGAAATTCCAGCTGGGAGTGGCCAGACCTCCCACATTCCCTCCCACCCTCCTGAGAACATGATCAACTCAACCAACCAGCCCTGCTCCTCACCGAGACGGCCATTCTTTTCTCTTTTTTTTAATCTTTCCATGGAACCGCTCATCAGATTATTGCCGCTTTGAGGGGAACAAAACACACTGATTCATTTCACTTGGTGTTTTTCATGTTTCAACATTTTTCCATGGTTTAGTCTTTCTCTCTCTGGGTTCTTTTCTGAAACCAAATAGTAGTAATTCATTTGCATTTAACCTCCTTTTCTTTTTTCTTTTTTTAATAACTAGTGTCAGATTTCATATGAAGTGGACTCTGCACCGTTTCCATGACATGGTCACCTTCATTTCTCACCAACGAGATCGAGGGTGTGGATAATGTGTCTAAAAATAGCCCCCAACAAGGCGGAGGGGAGCAAACAGCAGGCTGTAGATAAGCAGTCTAGAGTCGAGCCCGACTGTGACTGATAAAAGTCATTAACCTCATTAAAACACATGTTGCTCTTCATCTATGTTTTGCAGGGCAGAGACTTTTCAAAGGAAGCATAAATAAACGTCGCTGACTCTTTGGACACACAGACTTGGCAGCTCCTGGTGACACACACAGCCAACTTCAGGACGTCACTTTATTAGTGATGTGCAGGTCAACACTAAATAAACAATTTGCACTCAGTTTATTTGGACAGATTTGACTACTACTAACTAATTACTCAACACGATTGCTTCCAAACAAACTGATGTTTCTTCTTCTTCTTCTTCTTACTACCACTGCTACTTTTTTTTTACTTTCTTAAAAAAATGACATTCCTCATTGCTAATGTTCTTACTAGAGGAAGCGCAGGCGGTTCGCCTGCTGGTCGCACCTCTGCCAGTGCCGTTGAGCAGGCTGCAGCCACCTTTCCCTGATGTTTGGCCCTGTGATTCCCAGAACACCTTGGGGTTGATGGGCCGGTGGCAGGGACGTCTCCCTACCCTCCCTGCAGCCTGCTTAGGATCCTTCTATTCCCAAAGCCTTGTCCCTCCTCCAGGGCCAGGAGCTTCCCTGCTCTGCCTCCTCCGCCTGCCACATCTTGGAGGCTCTGCTTCTTTTTGGGAGCTGTTACTCCGCTGAGTGGATGTCCTGGTGAAGCCTAAGTAGTTAGTAAGCTAATTAGTACTACGACTCTACTCGACTCGACTGCTACTACTACAATTGCTAAATAAGTTAAGAAGCAATAAGTAATGAACCAGTGCTTATTCAGGGAAGGTAATGGTTCCCCAAAACGTACTTCTTAGCCAATTAGGTGTATCAATAGTTTTAATTAACCAAAGGTTGTTTTTTTTTTAAATCGACAATATACAGAGGGAACCCTCTTCAGTTTTTCTACAATTCAACTAAACGGAAAGTGCGTGGTGTGAAATGTGGATTTCAGGGTTTGCCCCTGATACTCAACACACTGACGCCAATCGACAGCTTCAAACACGCTGCAGTTGCTGAAAGAGCTTGATTGCAAAACACATTTCCAACCATGTGCAGAGAAAATATTTGTGACGAGGGGAAGAGGAGGGAGGAACAAGAGAGGAGATGCCAGCACCTTCCAAAGGGGAAGGTTTTTTTTGTTTTTTTAAGATTCCAACAGTAATTACAATTACAGCATTGTGCACAACAGCGACAACAAAATATTTCACCCAACCTGTTCTATGAGTCTATTACCGCCTCACATGCTGTTACTGGACAACCACATGACGAGCCATGACTTCCTGTCCTTCCCTAGGTACAGGATTGTGCAAATTAAAGATAACATCTTAAAATCAGCAGAGGACCCATGTAGGAATTAGCAGCTCCTCCCCCTTTGCTAACCAGGTGTAAAGGACGTGACGTACACCCATCAAGTTGCAGCATGAACTTCTCCACCGGGGAAACGGTGATTACACGACGGGACTCCTCTTTGATCTAGTCAATGAATAAATGAAGAGCACACACAGAGTTTTCAATGACAGACAACATCACAAAGTTTAAGTGGACAAACAAAAGATTGTTTGTGGAGAGAAAAATGATCAAACTCATGCAGGCCTCCTGCCTTTGAAAAAGCTGCTGGATGAGCTGCTGGTCACCACTTCCACTCTTCAAGTTGAGAAAGTCTTTGACTTTTTTTTTTCTTCTTTTTTTGGTCATTGTCTTTGCATTCTTCTTCTTTTTCATTTCAGTGATTAATCCAAGCCTCTTCTTCTCCAAGGTGTCCTGATGGTCGCCAACAGGATGTGGGGGCAGATCATTTCCCTCTGCTTTCTTTGACTTTTCCACATTTTTTTTGCTGGCTCTACATTGGCTGGAAGCTTTCTCCATAATGTCAGGAATATCTTCTTGATTTCAGCTTGGCACAGCGACTGGGCATCTTGTTCTCGATTCACTGCCGCCAGCCATATAACCTTGCTAAGCACCTCGGCTCCCTAAGGCAAGGAACCTTCTCAACAAGGCCATAAGGCACTGGGGTTATTTGCTCAATTGGATAAAAACGATAGGAGGTATGAGAGAATATGACTTTTGACAGGTCATGCATTATTGGTCTGCAGGATGGAAGTCCACTTGACTATTACTCGCAGGATGGGTATCCAGTGAACTCACAGAACTCAGTGTAGAGGACAGTCCTGATGTACCTACTGGATGTAGTTCAAGGGTCACTGTTTCTGATCACCTTCACTGTGGCCTTGTCTTGAAGGTCAGCAACTGAGGTCACACTAAAAAAAATGGTTTCCAAAATCGTTGTCTTTGTGTAACAAGTGCAAATTCCCCAGTTAACTGGAAGGTTTTACCAACTAGTGAAAAAAGGTCTTCCACCGTGTTTGGGATCCCTGTTGGAAGTGTCAACTTGTGTGTATCATGGTCTTCTAATATGACTCATAACTGGACCACCATTGTTGTTTGGGGTGCGTTGTCTTCAGCTGTAGCAAGAATGAAAATAAATTGGATGAAGAGGATGTGAATGACAAATTGCACTCTTTTTGGTCATTATTAACAGGGGGAGAAAAAGGAGAAAGGAAGAGGAGGATGGTCACAAGGTTCGTAAACATTTTCACTTTCATAACATGGACTATGAGGATATTTTTGTTGATGCTTTCTCTGTTGCAAATTCCCAGGGGTTAAAGTTGCAGAGAACTGTGTTGTTTTTGTTTCTCATCGGGCACTTCAGCGGGCTGCTGAGGGGTCCTCGAGCGATGAAGAGGGCCCTTGCAGCAGTGCTGGGCTCTCTGGCTGTGTCTCAATTCAGGTTCTGCGTCCTTGAAGTGCGCATTTTGGAAGGAAGTTGCGTCAAAGCACTGCGCGAAGGCTCGTCCCAATTCCCGAGGGTGCTTAGGACGCTGAAAATGCACCCTCGGAAATACGCACTCGTTTTAGCCGATTCCAAGGATGCCCCGCTACTGTCCTTCGCGCACTTGGGTATCCCATGATGCTTTGCGTGCTGCTGCAAAGCATCGTGGGATCCTGGGAAGTCAGCTGAAATTAGCGCCATCTACAGGTTAAGACACGACATATAAATCTAAATATTGAAGTTTCACATAAAGTATCCAGTTTTTAACGTAGGATTTTATTTATTTGATCATCCAACGCCATCGTTAGATGGCGAACCAATGGTTAGCTTGATGCTATAAAAATGTCACTTCCGGGGTTGGCCAGCAGGAGGGAACGGCGGTGACGAAACGAGGAAATACGCCGAAGGCTAGACCGTCCCGGGTGGTTACCGGGGAGGCGGGGTTTGGTCCGTCCTTCTCGGCTGGGAACTCTAAGAACGCTTCCTTGAGACGGAGGACGCTCGGTCTCAAAGGTGCAGAACCTGAATTGAGACACAGCCAACCTCTCTCTCTCTCTCTCTCTCTCTCAGTTTGTGCTAATGTCTGCTGTTGGAATTGTGCTGCCTCAGTAAAGAGTAAAGACCTTCATGCTGTTAAACTTCATTCACAACTGTTTATTTGCAGTGTTTTTCCCAAAGTCAGACGAGCCTCCCGTTGATCCAAAGGGCAACGACATTCTAACATTATAGTCTGTAAAATCATCCCCTTGTTTCCTCATGTTGGTCACCTCTGCCGTACTGGGAGTTCCTCTGCTAACGACTCCTTCGTGCGGTGCTTTAGAACATCCAACTGTTCACAATTCCACATTTTGAACTCAAGTTCATGGTTCTCAAAAATGAACTCATTTAGTTGTTGTTTTTTATTTTTGCCGCAAGCTACTATTTGTCAATGTTATTGACAGAGCCCAGGTGGAACCACAAACAGCAATTATTGTATTAGTTTTAACATCGAAACTATATCACATTGATCTTCAACAAAGTCCAGAATAACACACAGCACAATCTGAGCTGGTGTTGCCAACTTTCATTCAGAATGTCCAGGACTGCTGCAGTGCTCAGGGCCACTGACCGACCATCCACCGCTTAACAATTTCAATAAAATTCCATGGTTTGCATCATTTGAGCCGCTTTGTTACCAATCGACAACAATAAATAAATACATTGAATGTTTAAATTGTGTTGTAATATTTTAACCGAACATGTTCTTACACCACCGTCAATAAAGTGCATGACGGATGTCTTTTTAACAAAGTAATTAAATAAAGCTGAAAATAACAAGGGTTCCATTCATATCCTCCTCTATGCAAGCTGCGCAGCCAGGACGCAGTTGATGCGAATGGGTTGCGCAATGCTATTGCCTGCAGCTACGTCGATTACGGTTTTAAACGCAAACTCTATGGAAGCGTACGAAAGCGCAGTGCATTCACTGGATTTCAAAGAAATTTAAAAAAAAAAAAGAAGAAGAAGAAGAAGAAGAAGAAGAAGAAAAACACATTTTTATGGTCAAATACGGGACAGTCCTGTGTTCTGCGGGACGCTTGGCAACTCTAAGAGCTGCGGTAGTGCAAAACTTTGAATAGACATTTCTATCTTTCCAGTCAGCTGCATTACCCTCCAGTGTATATTTTGCTGCATGATTTGCAAGCTGCTCCATATGTGATGCTACATTTTTGGGACGGTGCTATCTCATTGGAGTGCAGTCACATCGGAATTGGCCCATGGCGTCATTTTTAAATTCATCGGCATCGGTTTGACGTAAGCAACGTGTGTTGGAATATGATGTTACACCCTGATGACCGACGTGTGCTGTCTCGCTGCTGCACTGGTGTGAATGTCAGCGAGTGTCTGTGTGTGTGTGTGTGTGTGTGTGTGAGTGAGTGTGGTGGGTGGAGGGAGCAGTGGATGCAACAGAGGGGTCTCCTCCAGACCTCGGGACAGAATTCAGCCCTTCACCCTGGTTTGCAAGAGAAATTCCCTCCTTTGAGGACTGCAGTGTCCTCATCTTGGACCAGGGAGACGGATGGACGGTCTGAGGAGGCCTGAGTGAAGACACTCATGTCCATGTTAACGACCCTCGCTGAACAGAGAGAGGGGGGGGGGGGGGGGGTCCTCGGCCACTCCTCTGGGTCTCTCCAAACAACAGCTTAATCTTCAAGGACTACGATGACCCGGACAACTGAAAACCTTTTACAAACGAGCACTTCTGCATCGTTTTCTTTAGGTTTTTTTCTTTTCATCTTTTTAATCTGTTTCTTTGAATATCCTGATTCATTAGATCTCAACAGATTGGACCATTTTATGGCAATATTCTTCATGAATTACAGCAGAACTTTGAACTAGCCTTGAACAAAGGACTGTCTTTGACAGTAACATGGGCAAGGTGTGTATTTAAGAGCGGGACCGCAGCAATATGGCCTATTGACCTTCTGATAAGACCGTCCGGCTATTTTTTAATGTCAATCTTGTATGATTAATCACAACTAACATTAGTTATTTAACACTGACCTTCAGGATTTGTTTTTATACTGTTAATGACTGACAGACCGGCATATGTTTTTTCCCCAAATTTCATAACACCCCTCAGTGTTTACCTTTGCTAGAGGGAAAAAAAGGCTGTGATGGAATGTGGTCCCGCAGGTTTCTGCTAACTGGCAAGGCACTTTACTTTCATGGCCCCGGGGGACTTGCAACCAAATAACTTCATCATTCCTTTCAACGGCAGAGTAATGCTGTCAGTTTCTCCACCCATTATTAAACCTCCACACCTCAGTAAAAGTTACATGGGGTGGCGGGGGGGGGGGAGTTATACACACTTAATACCACTGTGTCTTTAAAGAGACGAGAACAGTAATATGAGCTCTTACACAGCTATACTTGGGAAATTATACTGCCACTTTCAAGTCCCCTGCCCTGCCCTGACAAAGCATTTCAAACGTCATTGGAGAGAAGTGGTTTGGTGGTTTACAGTGGAACTGAGGACAAGACGGACGCAGCTGAAGGTAGAAGTCCATTAAACGTCAGGAGCTTCTATTGCGAGGACTTGGATGAGTCCAGGGACAGCGTACGTCAGACGTGTTGGGAATAAATCTCGGTCTCCTCTCGGACTCTGAGGCGTTTTTACTGGGTCTGGTGGTCAGTCTGGGACTGGGCAGACTGGGGGGGGGTTTGATCCAGACCAGTGGAGACTCAGCCGACACTGTAATAACACCATAATAACGACAAAGAATCCAGCTGCTGCCGTTTTTACTCTCTGTTGGTGACGCCCAGAGTGACACCCTGACCCCTTATTCCTAGTTAATTTCTTTTTAATTTGATGAAGCAAAGTTTTTTTTTATGTTCAAGAACATTATTAAAAGATACCTTGCTGAAAAGAGAATTTAAAAATTCTGACTACTTCAATCTCTCTCTCTCTGTGTCTCTCTCTCTCTCACACTTTCTCTCTCTGTCTCTCTCTCTCTCTCTGTCTCTCTCTGTCTCTCTGTCTCTCTCTCTCTCTTTCTCTCTCTCTCTCTGTCTCTGTCTCGTTCTCTGTCTCCCTCCCTCTCTCTCTTTCTCGCTCTGTCTCTCTCTCCCTCCCTCTCTCTCTCTGTCTCTCCCCCCCCCCCCCTCTCTCTCTCTCTCCCTCTTTCCATTTTTGGTATTTCCTTTTCACCTCAACCTACAGGTCAAAGCAGATGAGCGCCCTCTGGAGTCCGGATCTGCTCTAGCTTTCTGTTTCTCTGGCCTCTGTCGCCCCCTGCTGCTCTGGAGGGTTCCGTTGGTTTTCTTTGATTATTTTGAGACTCCATTTTGTCTGTGATTTTAGCTCTGAACAAATAAAAGTTGATTGATGGATTATTTTTTGCCGAACTCGAAGGGTTTACCATTTTCCCACTTTCACAGGGTTTGTTTTTTTTTTTAACGGTGATGGAAGAATCTGAATGCCGTCGGTCATTTTGACAGATTGCAGTCAAGAAGGTTGCCCACTCCTGGACTGAGGAGGAAAGGAAGGGACTGACAGCTTCAAAGGAAGCTAAGCTGAGTTTCAGTGTAGGGAATCCACTTGGACTTGCACTTCTTCCTGAGCCCAGGGTCACGGGGGTCTGGTGGAGCCTCTTCTAGACCAGCTGTCATAGGGCGAGGGCAGGGTGACACCTTGGACAGGGCCATCTAGAGACAAACCACCATCTGCACTCAATGCTGAGTTTCTAATTGACCTCACATGCATTCAGAGTGTGGGAGGAAGCCGGAGAACCCGGAAAGAACCCAGCAGACAAGGGGAGAACATGCAAACTCCACACAGAAAGACTCCAGGGAGACCCTGGGAATCAAACTCACAACCTTCTAACAACTGCGCCACGTTTTAATTAGGTGGGTTTTGTTGGGTTTTGTGTCCTTTGCTCATTCAATTCCCTCCTGCCGAGCTGCTGTTCCACCCTCCAGTCCGGTAGGTGGCAGTAATACACCTGTAAGCGGGTTGCCTACCCAAAGAAAAGTGAAGAAGAAGAAGCAGCAGCAGCAGCAGCAGCAGCAGCAGAAGAAGAAGAAGGTTTGCAAAACATGAATTCTGAACGTGTGAGGTTGGCCTGGTATTATCGTTGTTATTGTTGCGGCGACCAACGCCATTATGTGCAACCCTTTCGCACTGAGAGACTCGTTTAGCCTTTCGCCGGAAGGACTGGAGTGACGTCAAAGGTTTGCCGCGTCTCTTGTCCAATCTGTTGAATTGTGGCAACACACTCGCTCTTTTGTTGTGCGAGCTAACGCGGCTAGCTTGCTTTGCGGTTCACCGAGGTCAGTTTGGGATCCGCGAAGGTCTCCTCGCTGGACTTCACCCGGCGGAGCAACACAGCTATCACGGAAACAAACACACAAGCTGCCTCGTTGCACACCGGAAACCGACGTTTTCTCATTGTGAGGTCGCACACTGTTCAGTTTGCGTACTACGTGCGCATCCCTTGGAGAAGAACCAAGAACCAAGCCGATACAGTGGACCTGTGCTTTGCAAGTATGTGTTTCACACTTGACCGCACCGAATCAATGCGCCTCGCCGGTGTGTTTGCGAGAGAAGTTGTGGTTCCGCCACAGCGGTGAACCCAGCGGCTAAAACCGCACTCGGTTTTGTTTGCGCAGTGTTCGGTACTTTAGGTCAGTGTTCCGCAATAACAAGAACTACAGTATTATTGTGACACGGTGATGAGTGACACAGTTTGCCTGGACTCCATTGCTAGGTTGCGTGTTTAGGGCACGAACGTTTCTACGTCCCCGCAGTTGCTGAATCGTGTTGGTGTCTTGACACACAAACTGGAGTTTGCCAGCCGTCCCTTCGCACACAGACTCGTCCCGTATTTGACAGACAAATGGCGCGTCCCGTTTTTTGTTTTTTTGTTGTTTTTTTTTAATGGACACGGGACGGGGGTTTGTCGCCCTGTTTCCGAGTTGTCCTTGAACGTCAGTTTGTTTTCGACGCAAAAAAAAAAACCAAAAACTCGCGTTTGTTTCCCGTCAGCTGCAGGCAATACCGTTGCGCAGCCCATTCACGACAACTGCGTCCTGGCTGCGCAGCTCGCGTAGAGCACGAGGCTGTGAAGCAGGACCGCTTGTTATTTTCAGCTTTATTTATTACGTTACTTTGTAAAAAAAAAAAAAAAAAAATCCATCCATCCTGCACTGTATTGATTGGCGTGTAAAAAAATATGTTCAATTTAAAGATTTCAATACATTTTTTTTATTTATTTATATATGTATATATATATATATATATATATATATATATATATATATATATATATATATATATATATATATATATAAATATATATATATAAATATATATATATATATAAATATATATAAAATGTTCAGCTTATTTAGAACCGTTGACTGTTTTGAAAGCCTGTTTGGCGTTGGTATGGACCACTGCTGGGAGCCACTGGCCTGTGGTGGTCATGATGGCCCCCCGGCATTGCAGGAAGGGAGGGAGGCCTCCTTTGTTTTTCTCAATGAAAGCTGGCAACACTGGTGCAAACACCGCAGTTAGACTACCAGGGTTGATTTCTTTCATGAATTGTTACTGAGCATTTTTATGACTGATGAAAGCATTTTAAAAAAAGACTTGAAGTGGTTGTGATTCCATTCTCTCCTCTGCACTCTGCCGTTGCAGGGATGACCTGACTGTCGCTGCGACCATCCACCCCGCCGTCCCTGCTGCCAGCCGTCGGACAACCTTGGATTATTTCCGTGCCGTTTCTTCTTCTTCTTCATTTTCTCCCCGCCGAGGCCGCCCTCAGCGTCACCATCGCCCTGGTCCTCCTCGCCCAAGGGAATTGACGTTGCAAGGCTCGTATCAAGAGCTCGTCTGTTTTTCCAAAGACAATGTATTGCCTCCAATGGCTACTTCCTGTACTGCTCATCCCGAAGCCTCTGAACCCGGCGCTGTGGTTCAACCACTCCATGTTCATGGGCTTCTACCTGCTCAGCTTCCTGCTGGAGAGAAAGCCGTGCACCATCTGCGCGTTGGTCTTTCTCGCCGCCCTCTTCCTCATCTGCTACAGTTGCTGGGGCAACTGCTTCCTCTACCACTGTCATGACGCCACGCTGCCAGATGCGGCCCATGACCCGGTCATAGTCGGGACCTAAGGATGAAGAGTCTGGCCGGAATGCCAACAATGGATTGGAATTTTTCTTTTTCTTTTTTTTCTACACAGATGAATGATGTATGACTAGAAATGGATTCTGCCATGCTGTAAGAGTGGACTGACCACAGCGAGTTAGAGGCCAGGATGCATTAGATGCACTTTCATCACAACCAGGGAAATGAGTATTAAAACTTGAATGCTTGGGAGCACAGTGTTCAGTAGTGATTTTCTTTTTAATTTCAGTAGCTTAACTCTATTTTTTTTTGGGGGGGGGGGGCGGGGGGGATTTTAAATCAAGACACCAAACACTTTCATTTTTCAAAGAAGTGTCTCTGCTTTCTGTTTCCCTCCATTAAACGGACAGACTGTCCCTGTTCACAATCAGACTTTCTCAAAGGGAACATTTCCTCCTTGAATAACATGGCCATTGATTTTTCACTCGTTTCTACTCAGAGTTTGATGAGCGGTCGACTCGCCGCCGCCGCTTGCTCGGACGCCTGCGCTCGGCTCTGGTCAGTCTGCATTGAGAGGCTCAGCCACGGTCGTGAAAGACGGACGGCAAGAGAGTGATCTACCACGAAGCTATGCACCCCTTTATCAACTCATCTGCTCTGTTTCTACCCAGGGGTTTCTTTTCTTTTCTTTATTCTTACCTACACTTTTCATCTTATGTTTACCCGTGTTGTTTGATTTTTAACAGAACGGTTAAGATTCCTTTAAGGTGCAGGTATATTCTGAAGTGTACAAATGTATAGAAAAACGATTGTGTAATTTTGTTTGTATCGTTCCGATCCTACACGATGAGCGACGGCAACGATCAGCAGTTTTCAGCTCGGCTTGTCCAACGACGTTGTTATTGTGCACATCTTTGCTGTCGGTGGCGTGTTCAAGCTTTCTAATACAGGCCTGGGTGAGAATGTCGAGCCGTCAGTGTGTGGACACTTTATTTCTCTCGCTCACTTGTGCTAAGTTGTTTTGGATATTATGCAAATCAATACTTTTTTTTTCCTAGGTGTGCTTGTAGGGAGCACTGAGCAACAAGCATAGACTTAGACTTAGCTTAGGTTCAGCTGAGTCAAGTGTTTTTCTCTCAAGAAATCAAAATGTTTTCCCATGCACAAGATTCAGTCAATCAATCAATCAGTCAGTCAGTCAGTCAGCCAGTCAGCCAGTCAGCCAATCGAATTCTAATTTTAAAACACTGGATGTAAAGAAGACATTTAAAAACACGAGGTTTCGCTGTTCAAACACCTTCATCAGTGGGTTGGTCCACAGGAAGTAGCGCTGGCAGTTACTGGCACATAAGGGTCACATGACCTGAGCCAGAGCACCCCCCCCCCCCCCCCCCCCATTTAAAGAGGGTGGCTCTACTGTCACTGATGGCCTCCTTGACGACCTCTCAAACCATCCATCCCGTTTTTTCTTTTTGCAGGTGGGTGTAGGCAGCAGGCTGTGGTCCTGATGGCTTCTCCCTCCTGTGTCCAGCGGCTGTCTCGTCTCTCTGACGTCCGGCCTTTGCACTCCTCTGTGCATTTGTTTTTTCGGTGGTTTTTCAATATTGTACGTGCATTATACGTTAAACAAAAATAATCCTTATGATTCTGAACATCAACCGAGGAGGTGCAGGCTGAAGCCTACTTATGTTAATAAGATTTGAGAAAGCGAGAACAGCAAGATGAGAAACAAGTCAGATAAGTAATGGTAATAATGATCATTAGGATCATTAGAACAGTAACGCAACGACGACAATAGCAGTAGTACCACTAATAATAGTACTTGTGTTCATCATTTTGTGTTGCATTGACTGACATTTGACTGCATACACCAGGTTGCTCTTTTGACTGCCAGAGCAACTTCCTGTGGACCAGACGACTGATGACGGTGTTTTGGATGAACAGCGAACTGTTGTGTGTTTCCAAATGTGTTCCTTACGTCCAGAGTTTTCAAATAAAATCCCTTTTTTTCAAAGAACTTTCTACCTGGATAAATGAGTCTCCACAGACACCATCAGTCCACTGCGCCACATCGCATCATAAAAGGCGTCTCAAAGTGCTTTGCACAGTCAGAAGAAACTCCACCGGAGCCTCCAGAGCAGCAGGGGGCGACAGCGGCCAGGAAAAAAAAGTCCCCTGCAGGACGAGACCTGTAGTGGATCCACACTCTAGAGGGCGCTCATCTGCTTTGTCGGGTGCTGGCTGTCACCTCCTCACCTCCACCCGCACCCATCGCGAACGCGCAGCAGACGCTTTCAGCGGCAGCAGGCAGGAGTGTGGCGTTCACGGACGTTCGTCCATTGCATTGCTGAAGAGTCCGACCCCGCCGCCATCCTACGGTCACACCCCCTTCATCCCTCCTCCCCGTCCTCACCCCCCCCCCCCCAAAAAAAAAAAAAACTACCTTCTCATTCCAGCCACGGTAGTTCAGTTTCGCCATTGTGACGTTCGTTTGCGGCTCGTCCTGGGACAACTACGGGAATTGCTCACAGCAGCTCGACGTTTAGGGTCATTTCACAGCTTTGTCTGTGCAAAGATCGAGGCTTCGGTCTCCTGTCTGAGGGGTTTGCTGTGAGGAGAAGAAGAAGAAGAGGAGGAGAAGAAGAAGAAGGCAGAACAGGGTTTTTTTTTTTTTTAGGGGACGTTTGTGGTTCAATTCATTCAACCAAACACACAATGGCAGCTCAGGATTTCAACGTCTTGCTGGCGACGGACTCTTACAAGGTGAGCGAATGATAACGTGGCCCTTTGGACATTTTCTCAACCTGTACACCGTAGGTCGCCTCGTGCTTGTTTCTGATTCATTTGAGTATAGCATTTTTTTTTTAGCCTTGTTGCTAATTGGTGACGACTCGGCTAAACGCCTCCGACAAGAAGCGCGTGTTGTTGTGGATCCTTTCTGAGCACTCGGCGCACAAAACCCATGTATTCGTCCATTTGTTCACACATTTATTCATTCATTTATTTATTTGTTTATGTATTGATGTGTTTATCTCTCCGAGCGCTCAACAATCGGCCAGGGGTTTGCGGGAGGCAACGATGTGATGAGTAAATATCCCAAACTATCACTTTTCATTTCCCCATTCATTGCGTAACCCCTAATCCCTAGAAGACACGATTGGCCTGGGGTTCCTTCCTTTCTTTCCCTTTTCTTTAAACCTGTGGTCCTGATGACTAAATCCTAACATATTTACCATATATTTTTTAATTTTACTATTCAGAACTGTGGTCACTCTTCTTCTTCTTCGTCTTCTTCTTCTTCTTCTTCTTCTTCGTCTTCTTCTTTTCCTTCTTCTTCTTCTACTAATGGTTTTAATTCACTCCGCTAGCCACAGCCGTACATGTGCTTTAGATGGTTGAATAGGAGGATTATAAAACTGGATTATTTTCACTCAGTGAGTGTCGCCATTGTGGGACTTTACAAACGCTTCATCATCAGCGACTGACGTTGCTCTAAGTCAAATCTATTTTGATTTGCTGCAATGTGGGTTGCAGAGCTTCCATTCGTAGCGGCCTATTACACAACATCAGACTTGCAAGACCAAACTGTCAACGGTGGCATTTAGTTTACACTTTACACTTTAGCTACAACTATTTCAACATTGAGGAGGAAACGCAAACACGCACTGAGTGGCGTGGTTTGTTTTTGTACTTACTATTGAAATGATGTTTCCCTAAGACGGCCTTCTCTGCCTTAAAGACAAGTTGGCTACACTCTTGTCAAAATATCACACAAATACCTTCACTATGGTTCTTATCACTGAACCTCATTTAAAAACAAGCCCAGATTCTGCACTTGGCAAGAGTGGCGAGAGTGTGTTGGATTGTCCCGTAGTTTAACAGTGAGAAAGTGTCTTTGTGTCTTTTCAAAAGTATGAAATGTAACCTGGAGCTCACTGTTGACTGGCAGTGGCAGTAGAAGTAGAATATTATCCCAGTCGTGTGACTCAGTAGTTTTCCTCTGTCCTCTCCAGTGACGTGCGAGTCACGCTGGTGATTTGCAGTGAGACGTTTAAGGCACAGCCTCAACACGCACACATTGCAGGACATCTGTTATTACTCAGAAAGTCCGTTGTTTAACTTTCAGTTTCACTTTTGTCTGTCTGATGCATCACGAGCTGCGTTTCCGTGACTGTTAGAGCTCAGCAGAACCTCAAGATGGCCATAATAAAAACTGGTGGTGGAAAAGCTCCACTTGGAAAAAACCCTCAAACATGGCTGAAAGGTTCTTGAAGCTCTCATCAGGTGGTTTGTTTTTACACACGTATCCATATAGAGGACAGAATATTTTTTACAAGTCATCAAAGAGAAAAATATTACAACAAACGTAATTCTCGGGGGACGAGATTTGACCAGAATTACGTCTTCTGCTCTTCCCACCATTCAATGGAAACACCTGCAAATCCCAGTTGTACTTTGCTGGATTTTTTTTTTGTTTTTTGTTTTAGAAATATGGCTTTTATTTTGTAAACTGTGCTGGAAACCCTGCTGGAGAGAATGTGTGGAGGTCATAGCAGTCAGACTGTAGGACAGAGTTGATAACACAAAGCAAGAACGCACACTGTTGAGTTATTATTCTTTGACAAGGAGGGTTCAAGTGTTTGGTCGTTGATGAAGTTGACATGAGAGTGTGTGAGGGAGTTTCGCTGCATGACAAGTTTATATGGAAGCATACAGTGGCCTCACTGCGCTTAAATGTCAAGTGTCACTGAAAGGTTGGCAGCAGGGTGAAATGGCAGAGGGCTGCATGATAAGCAAGCTGCCTTTTGATCAGAGGGGGAGAACCTGTTCACACCAAGCAACACACTCACTGAGTCCAGTCCATGACACAAGACTTTCCTGAAACTTTGTCATTCTGTTTACATCGAGTTTGGCATCTGTGAAAGCAAATCACTTGAAGAATTACATTTATTTTTATTTTATTTTGTATTTCAGTCTTTATTTCATTCATTGAGTTCAAACCAAACCTGTTTGACACAAACACAAGCGTTCCCGAGTCAAAGGGTGCAGAAAGAAGAATAATCAGATATCATCTGCTGCTAATCTAAAGAAACACATTGAAAGAGCTTCAAAAAACATCCTCAAGAACAGCAAAAACCCTGTTTCTCAACTAGTGGGTCGCGGCCCAAATGTGGGTCGCTAAACTGTTTTGATAGAAAATGTTGGGCATTTATTTTTTTGCAGGACGCACAATTCAATTCAGTAATTTCAATGATTGTTTGCCTGCTAGGAAGTGGGGCTGGTGTTCATACTGGTGTCCTTGGTTGAAGGAGAAGCCTTGAACCGACAACCTCTGGGCTGTGAGGGGGGGTCAGTGCTAACCACTGCGTTAGCATGTGGCTAGCACTGACTGTCCTTGGGAATTGACTGCCGCCATCTTGGCTATCAGTCGCTCCCAGGAGCTGCCCCCTGGTGGTGGTGCTGGTGGGGTGCACTCGACTTCAAATTGATTTTGAACATTTATGACAAAACAAATGTTGACCGATTGCATTGTGATAAATGCAGGAGTCAATCGCACTCAACTGGCTGATTGTTTCCAGTGCGTTAATAATTATGGTCCACATGCAGTGAGAATGGCGCCACCTTCTGCTTCAAATACACAAAACACTCAGCATTACATTGCATGTAATGTATTGTAATGCTATGGTTACTGCTTAGGTTTGGCCTATGAATGAACTTGTTGGTGCATGTTACAAAACATTGGACAGGGAAACTGACAAACAACAGAAAGCAGCCTCTTACCACCACAACATCCTGAGGCCTGACGCAAGCGGGTATGTTTTTACATAGCCTGCCAGGTGACACTCAAAATGCATGAGTGTGCTCACGTATTGCAACTGAAAACACTCAGCAGAGTTCAAGCCCCTATGGTATGCAAACCTCTATAACCTCACAGGACCAGGACCAGCAGGGCTACTGTGGCCACCCCTCCCCCACTCTACCCCAAGGCTTCCATTCATCCGTTCATCCAATTGTTCATTCGTTCTCCATACCAGCTGGTATGGTGCGGTTGGAAACACGCTGGTGACAAGGTCTCATCTTATAGTCAGCTGATGAATTTCTCTGACGTTCCTCCAAGTGTGACAAACCCACTGATGACTCCATGTTTTTTTTTTTTTTAAAACACAGCTGTAGAGATCAGAACCTCCAAATTCTACCATCCCATTCAGCTGCCGTGACAGTCGTCCCCTGCCAGGGACGTGTGACAAATAAAATCTTTGCTCCTGTTTGTCGTTCCTTTTGCAAATGAAGTTGACAGGTTTGCCCTCACTTCATTTGTCCAGATGCATTTTCAACACACGGCAGAGGATCATCCTCAGCGCAGCAGATCCAGCTGGAGTAGAACATCACACTGTGGTAGAGCATCAGCTGGAGTAGAACATCACACTGTGGTAGAGCAGCAGATCCAGCTGGAGTAGAACATCACACTGTGGTAGAACATCACACTGTGGTAGAACATCAGCTGGAGTAGAACATCACACTGTGGTAGAGCAGCAGATCCAGCTGGAGTAGAACATCAGCTGGAGTAGAACATCAAGCTGTGGTAGAACATCAGCTGGAGTAGAACGTCACACTGTGGTAGAACATCAGCTGGAGTAGAACATCACGCTGTGGTAGAACATCAGCTGGAGTAGAACGTCACACTGTGGTAGAACATCAGCTGGAGTAGAACATCACGCTGTGGTAGAACATCAGCTGGAGTAGAACATCACGCTGTGGTAAAACATCAGATCCAGCTGGAGTAGAACATCAGCTGGAGTAGAACATCACGCTGTGGTAAAACATCAGATCCAGCTGGAGTAGAACATCAGCTGGAGTAGAACATCACGCTGTGGCAGAGCAGCAGATGCATTTTATTTTGGATGGACTCTACTGGACCCACCACAGGTTCTGTTGGACCCGTCACCTGATCGTCCCCCTGAGCCTCATGCTGTTGAACACCCATCAGCATCAAAGGCAGATGGGTCTTTGTATTGTGTGACTGTTTGTGTCACTTTGTGTCAATCCATCGATGAAAGCGGGTCTGGAAGCAGAAACAAACGGGTTTCAGAAGACAAGTTGCATTTTGAGTTCCACCCGGCAGGTTGTTGACGATCTCTTTTCCATGTGTTCCAGGTCACACACCACAGACAGTACCCACCAGACGTCAGCAAGATCTACTCCTACTTTGAGTGCCGACGGAAAAAAGGCTCCCAGTTCCAGGAAGTTGTGTTCTTTGGTCTTCAGTATCTCCTCAAGAAGTACCTCACTGGTACATTTCCCTCGCCTTCCTTGTACAACCGCTGAATACAAAGTCACTCACAACTTGATTGTAACTGTCAGGAACTCATCAACTCGTCTTAATCCCTGAGAGGATCGTGTGATGAAGACTTTGGTCAATGTTGGACGTTTCATTGAACGCAGAGAGCTGGCGGCGTCCAGTCGAGCCGCCTTCACTCACTCACACGTGGCACACCATCGTGTACCATGTGTGAGTGACCATCGTCTCAATTGACGTAAAAACAAGCATCGCTTTAAATTACAAAATAAAAGTCAGACCAGGCGTGGGAAAACTGCGGCCCGGGGGCCATATGAGGACCGTAAAGGTTTATTAATCCGGCCCGCCGAACTTGAAGAAATTATATTTGTAGTAATTAAGTCAGTGTTACTCAACTGGTGGGTCGCGACCCAAAAGTGGCACACGGCGCTGAATATTTTCCTCTTTTGTTTTTTGTAAAATGTATATATAATTAGAGAGAAAATGTTGGGCATTTATTTTGAAGGACACACAATTCAGTTCCATCATTTCAATCATTTATTTAGCGGACATGATGGGAAGTGGGCTGGCGGTTTAATCTTTGTGGGATTTGTGATCAGGGAAAAAGTCCTGAGACTACACACTGCACACTACACACTACACACTACACACTAGACACTGCACTGCTTTTGCTTCAAATGCAGTTTTTTCTTTGTTGATCCAAGAAATATACAAAGAAAATGAACTAAAAGGTGCCAGCAGCTGTTTGTTTGAAGCCAGTTTGTGGAGAAGCTGTGACGCAGGCCTTTGCAGAGCTCCTCGTGCTGCCGACGCTCCTCTGATGCTAACCCGCTCTGGAGCTGCAGCTTCTCCTACCCCACCAATCCAGAGCAGCAAGGCGGCTCAATGGGGCTATGCAAGCACCTGCAGACCTTCTGTGTGAAAGGGGCTCAAGCCAGACACTGGCTGGTGTCGCTGTTATTGCTCAGTCAAAGAAACAAAACCTGTCTACCTTGTGACTTGTTGTGTGAAGGCCAGGTGGTCACAGAAGAAAAGATTCAGGAGGCCAAGCTCTTCTACCAGATGCACTTCAAACACCAGGTGTTTGACGAAGAAGGTTGGAGAAAGGTTTTGGAGGTATGAAGCAACATTTTATCTGCAGCTTTTACCACAACTCAAACTTCCTCCTCAGACGTGTGTGTGTGTGTGTGTGTGTGTGTGTGTGTGTGTGTGTGTGTGTGTGTGTGTGTGTGTGTGTGTGTGTGTGTGTGTGTGTGTGTGTGTGTGTGTGTGTGTGTGTGTGTGTGTGTGTGTGTGTCAGAAACACGATGGCCGCCTTCCTGTCCGGATCAAAGCCGTCCCAGAGGGCCGCATCGTACCGAGAGGCAACGTGCTCTTCACTGTGGAGAACACCGACCCCAGTTTCTTCTGGCTCACCAACTACCTGGAGGTACCTGTGCTCTGCTCCAGCTTCAACTAACTGCTCCTCACTGTGGAGTCTTGTGCCGGGGCTCTTTCATCCCCCCCGGTGTTGTTTCGTTCCACGTCACTGCCACAATCCCCATGATGCATTGCACTTCTTCTGGAAGCCTGCTTCATGTTTGCCATTTCCTTGACTTTTGAGTTGAAAGCTCGTGAGTGCGTGTGACGCTTCATCTGCCACGTGTGGGAGTCTAACAGCCTCTCTCCACTGGCTGCAGACGATGCTGGTCCAGATGTGGTATCCCATCACCGTGGCCACTATGTCCAGGGAGTTCAAGAAGATTCTGGCCAAACACCTGAAGGCAACGTCAGGAAGCCTGGAGGGCCTGGACCTGAAGCTGCACGACTTTGGCTACCGAGGAGTGTCTTCGCAGGAGGTCAGAACCACTTCCTGTCTGGAGCTGCGTGGTTCCACTGCACTAGTGGCTGCACTAGTGGCTGCACGGGTGCACATGTGGGTCACATGTGCACCCGTGTAGTGCACGCAACACCAACCATGACGTGCAGTCTTATTAGCGCCCCCTATCTCAGATCTTAGGAGGCCCAAAGTCCTGACAGGTGTTTAAAATTCACCACAGTTTTAGTTGTGTTTGGTGAGTCAGGGTGAGCAGCACAGACACCCCAGAGACAGACAGGCAGGCAGTCAGTCAGTCAGGCAGTCAGTCAGACAGACAGACAGACAGTCAGACAGTCAGACAGACAGTCAGTCAGCAGGCAGTCAGCAGGCAGTCAGTCAGTCAGTCAACAGACAGACAGAAAGGCAGGCAGTCAGACAGACAGACAGTCAGTCAGTCAGTCGTCAGACAGACAGTCAGTCAGTCAGTCAGTCAGCAGGCAGGCAGGCAGGCAGACAGACAGTCAGTCAGTCAGTCAGTCAGCAGGCAGGCAGGCAGGCAGACAGACAGTCAGTCAGTCAGTTGTCCTCTATTGATCCATCAAGTCTTTCAGTTCCTTCACCTCCACCCAGTGTGAGGTTGGATCTGCTAACATAAAGTGAAGAC
>NW_027466196.1:1017500-1095000 GCF_046127955.1 Nelusetta ayraudi | reverse complement strand
GGAGGACGCTTCCTTCAGACGGAGGACGCTTCCTTCCAAGGATGCAGAGCCCGAGTTGAGACGCAGCCTTGGTGTCTGGAAAGTTCCTCCTGAGTCCGACGGTGATTTTTGTTTCCTTCAATCTGATGTGTTTCAGATGGACGTGTGCAAGCAGCCGGTCACGGACCCTTCCAAGATGTCGAAAAGAGGTCGATTATCACTGAGGAGAAACTCTGACGGCTTGATGGAGACCGTGGAGAGAGGAGCTGGCAAGCCAGAAGAGGCAAGTCTGCATGGTTCAGCCTGTGTTCTGCCTCTCACTCTGAATATGATGCCATGGCCGACACAAGCACACTTATTCATTGTATCACCTTGTGGATGAGTCCAAACCCCAGTCTTCACATTTACCTCCTTGCTCTATTGCTGAAGTACTGAACGAACAGCCTCCTCTCAGTTGGACAGAGGTCAGAGGTTGATCAGCGTTAACGACTGCAGCCTACAGCTTTACATGTCCCACACGTCCCCTGTTCCACAGGACCTTCTGGTGACCGTCTTTGAGAACGGCGTTCTGGTGAAGGACTACTCCCTGGAGGAGATCAGGAAGCATGCACGGCTGAGGGATGAGGAGCTCAACCCCATGCAGCACAACCAGGAGGAGGAGCTGCTGCACAATCACATCAACAGCGTCCTCCACTAGATGGCAGCGTTGTGGTCGCCTTCCACCGGTGGCTCTCCTGGACTTCCAGACTGTGGTTTTAGCAGGGGGGGGCGGGGGGGGGGGGCGCTGCTGTGGCAGTGGCCACCTACCAAGCTCAGGGTTGATCAAACTGGACATCCGGCCACTTTTAATTGTGTTGTGTTTCACCTGAGAGATTTTAACCACAATCAGGATGTGTACGATTTTTGTTTTTT
This sequence comes from Nelusetta ayraudi, assembly GCF_046127955.1. Taxonomy (NCBI): domain Eukaryota; kingdom Metazoa; phylum Chordata; class Actinopteri; order Tetraodontiformes; family Monacanthidae; genus Nelusetta; species Nelusetta ayraudi. The sequence continues at coordinate 1,094,109 of NW_027466196.1, read as the reverse complement.
GTTTGTGGTTTTTTTTTTTTTTTTTTTTTTTGCACAATAAATATGCAGTAACTTGGCATTGAAAACCTTCTTAGTATTCCAACTGCCGTGTTTGTTGGTTTGTTTTCAATCAGGCAGGCTGAGTCCCGAGTCAGCGACTTCCTCACCCAATGTCAGTGAAGGTTCTCATTGGTCCAGGTGTTTGTGTGCCAGCAGCGTTCCTCAGCTGGAAGAGGGCTGAGATGTTCCACCTGCAGGAGTGGATTTCACTCAGAAAGCAGACGGACGATGATTGTCTTTTATTTTCACACCAATCATTAATTAGCTTTCATAGCAGGTAAAAAACAACAACAACAACAACAACCTTTAACAAGAGAAAAACATCATTTAGTATGAAATCTCAACAAAACATAGATGCAGTTCTATTATCATTATTATTATTATTATTATTATTATTATTATTATTATTATTATTTAAATTTGCTACTGGCTATTTGATTTTAATCGCATTTAATCTCATTTTAACTTGTTAAATGAACTCCATTTGAATGAATTGAATGCCGTCACCTGGTGTAGAGCTTGAATCAACTGGCCTGGTTCTTGCTGGTTGTAGAGACCCAAGTATTGAACCGTCTGGAGGAGGTGAGTCCAGAACCTCTCGGTACCTCCTGTTGGCAAAGGTCTCGATCGTGTTGCACGCCACGTGTTCTCTGCATATCCCATAATATATAGTTTTTTGCTCCTGTGGCTCACCACAACACTCCATCCATCTGCTGCTGCTCCGCTTACCGCCCCCCCCCTCTGGCACGCTGTAGAACCCACTGTGGCCCCAGCAGTCTAAACGCACTGGGAGGTGGTCCAGTAGTCGGTTGTCACCGAGTGTGTGTGATATTCACTGGAGCTCCATGCCACCGCTGCGCTGCTTCATTTCAGTGTCTCTTCACAAGCTACTGGGTTCCACTTGTAGTGTAGGTTCTCAATAAAATACATCTGTTCTAGTCTATTCCATTCTATTCTTTGGTGTGGACAGACAGCTAGGTGGCGCTACTGTAACACACGAGTCCAAAAATCCATTAAAAAAAATCAACACAATGTGGATTATTTGGGAGTCGTGTCAGTCAAAGCGATGATAATTTCAATTTCAATTTCATTAATAAAGCACATTTTAAAAACTACAAGTTGACCAAAGTGCTGTGCAGAGATTAAAACCAAAAGTTCAAAACCAATAAAACAAGGTTTTACTAAAGCAGTGATGAGTTGCTCAATAGTGCCATCAGTGTTTTAACCAACTAACCCATCCATGACGTCCAGTAGTCTCCACTAGGGGGAGACACCTCACACTTGACTCCTCTTTTCCTGGGGTTTTCCGTCCTCACACGACTTCTGCAACCACAGTGCTCAGAAATCTTTTGGGCAAGCATCTTGGGTTGCAAAAGGTGCAATTAGGAAATCAACGCTGCTTTGATTTGATAAAGTTCACCCTGGACCCTGGTTCCAGGAGCAGACAGCTGCAGTGACGTGTGGAGAAACACTGGCTTTCAACTCTGTGTGTTGGTGTTGGGTTTCTCAGTTCAGGCAAGCCAGGCAGACAGCGTTAGTTTCTTAGACAAGAGCTTCCTTCACAATAAAGCTCACAGTGAGAATCAGCCAATCAAGAGTCTTCATTTGCACAGCACTGAATCACATCTCAGCGCGCTTTGTAGAATCAGAAGGGAACCAAGTGAGCTCTCGCAGCCAGCAAGGAGCAGCAGATCCCGACTCCAGGGGGCGCTCATCTGAATCAACACGCTGTCGCTTAATGGGAACGATGAAGGAGCTTTACTGAGGAACTGAGAGTCTCTCTGGGCCTCGCACTCGTGAGCCTTGTGATAGAGACTCTGTCTGTGCTGTACATACAGAAGAAGCATGGACAGGGCAGGAAAACCAAACTACTGCCATTGTTTACAACAATTACACACGTTTGTTCAATTCTATTCTGCAATAAATAAATAAAAAAGAAAACAACAAATTGTTTTGCCCATATGAGTGTTATGATTTTATTTTGTTTCGATGCCCCTACAGCCAAGAAGAGATTTGAAGAAAACTGTTCTTCTTTCCAGCTCGGCCTCTCTTGATTGGTTAGTTTGGCTGTTGTCCTGGAGACGAGCGTGTGTGTGTGTGTGTTTGTGTGTGTGTGTGTGTGTGTGTGTGGTAGCGGCGGGGTCTCTCGCAGGGTCTCTCTCTCTCTCTCTCTCTCTCTCTCTCTCTCCCTCTGGTCTCACAGACGCACTGAAGAGACGACCCGGGACACGCATGACTCGAGTGGCGTCCTGTGTCCAGTGTGAACGAACCCAAACCGGATTTCCCCCCCCGTCCGTCCGTCCGTCCGGATGATGAGGATGTTCGGGCTGCTCCTGCTCGGCTCCATCACTTGGCGCTGCTCCGCGATCGAAACCGGTGAGGCACCGACCCGCTGGCCGGTGGTTCTGCTCTTTTCACGACGCCTGCCTGAGTTCTATGATGCAAATAGCGACGGTAGCGAGAATATGTGCTGTTGTTTGAGTGTCTGCGAGTGGCTCTTCCAGGGTCTCCAGCAGGCCACACATCACCAGTGGGCAGATGTGCTGGTGGAAGAACGATGACTGGAGCAGTGCTTCCCACTCGCGCTCCATCCATGAGCACATAGTCCACACTGGACGTGTACCAGAGACGTTCTCTGAACTTTCCACATCTGCACCTGCTGCCCAGCAACGTTCCGCTTTGAACGATTGAATTCATTCGACCACATCGCAGCTCAGCTCACAGAACTGTGCAAACTGTTTTCAACTACGGCACAGTGTCACACATTGTGATTCCACACCGCTGACAGGGTTATTTGTTGATTGATTGTGCATTCACACTTTACATGCGGCCCATTGAACTCGTTGATCCGGCCTGTCGAACTTGAAGAAGTGATAAACAGCTGTGTTTCCAGAGCCATTTCAATAAAGAGCTAAACACCCTGGTGGTCCAGGGGTGGTTCTGGATGGTTCTAGGTGGTTCTAGGATGGTCCTAAGAGCTAAACACCCTGGTGGTTCAGGGTGGTCCAGGGGTGGTTCTGGATGGTTCTAGGTGGTTCTAGGATGGTTCTAGGTGGTTCTAAGAGCTAAACACCCTGGTGGTCCAGGGGTGGTTCTGGATGGTTCTAGGTGGTTCTAAGAGCTAAACACCCTGGTGGTCCAGGGCTGGTTCTGGATGGTTCTAGGTGGTTCTAGGATGGTTCTAGGTGGTTCTAAGAGCTAAACACCCTGGTGGTCCAGGGGTGGTTCTGGATGGTTATAGGTGGTTCTAAGAGCTGAACACCCTGGTGGTCCAGGGCTGGTTCTGGATGGTTCTAGGTGGTTCTAGGATGGTTCTAGGTGGTTCTAAGAGCTAAACACCCTGGTGGTCCAGGGCTGGTTCTGGATGGTTCTAGGTGGTTCTAGGATGGTTCTAGGTGGTTCTAAGAGCTAAACACCCTGGTGGGGCTTCAAAGACACTGATTTGGTTGCAACTTTGCTTTGCTTCATTTTCCATTGACATTCCAGCAACATGTTTCCTCCATGATATCCCAGGATAGGTTGTTTCCTCCTATGAGGTGGCTCACCACAACAGTCCATCTGCTGCTGCTCCGCTACCCCCCCCCCCCCCCGGACACATTTTACAGCCCATTATGGCCCCACCAGTCAGAGGGTTTGACCCCCCTGAATGAAGGTGAGGATCGGTTGACCCCGATCCATCAAGTATGAATACACAGTCAACAAACAGTTGACACTTCTAATCATAATTGTATATAATCTTCAAATAGATGTGCTGACCTATCAACTATTTTGCAGAACAGCTAAAGGTGTGAATTGAATGGTAATACACCATTCAATTCACACCTGAAACACTTTTCAGTTTGGGTAAGATATCAAGACGTCAATATGTGAAGTCTCCTGCGTTGCTTCGTTAAAGAAGTTTACTTATCTTCATTCACTTTAGAAATTCTTTCACGTGATGATGATGATGATGATGATGATGATGATGATGATGATGATGATGATGATAATGATGAACTGAATGACTGTTGAGTTGCCATAGTTTAAACAATATAAGGACACTCACACACTGGCCTCTTCATCTCACCACTGACATCTTCTTCCATTTCCAATCCATTCAGCCATCAACCACCTTCACTTGCTTCTTGTCTGTTTCTGTTCTTAAATCTCACTCCGGTTGTGATGAATATGCTTTCAAAGAGCCGACCAACAGGCCCGTCCTGGGTGTGAGTTGTCCTCCTAGTCACTCACACGTTTGGCTTTAGAGAAACGGGTGCAGTGCAGCGTGAATAAGTGCTTTCCCACCAACAGGGGCTCCCAGTTTTTTGGGGACATTCCTGGGAGTCAATGCAGGAGGATCTGGTTGTCTCCCGGGGAAACAGAGCTAATAAACCCCAGGGGTGGCCGTAAATTTCCTTATTATTTGGCTCTGCGGTTGGCAATGGAGAGCGACGCAGTGAGTGGGGGCTGCCGGAGCTGCTCCGGCCACCAATCTGTCCTGATCTATGCTGCCTTTAAATGAGTCGCGTTGTACACTGAGTGCAGATGTAGCCGCTTTCAGGAGCGTCACTGTGATCTGTGAGCCCATGGCACACCAAACTACTTGTTAGGTTATCATGGGGTTTGAATATGTTTGATGATATAATTTTATGAAATAATGATATTTTAATCATATAGTTTTGAGGAAATGTGTCGTAGTCAGTCTCATTTTTTAAAAGTGTTTATAACTGGTTTATAAACCAGTTATTAACCAGTTATAAACACTTTATATAACTGGTGTTTCTAAAGTGCAATGTTGAGTCATGCTTGACTCGACATTGCTATTGAAGCCTCTACAATCTATAATAATGGTAGCAAGGCAGTCCTTGATGTCATTCTATATTAAAGTGTGTGGCCAGCATGCAACAAAAACAATGTTGATGTGGTCCAGTGGTCGAGTGTCCACCCAGAGACTGGTAGGTTGCGGGTTCGATCCCCAGCCGGGTCAGGCCAAAGACCTCCCTGCTTGGCTCTCAGTATTCAGGGTTGGACTTGACGAGGTCAGCCAGTGATTCCTGAGCGCAGTACCGCTGCTGCCCACCGCTCTCTCAGGGGATGATGGGTCAAATGCAGAGGACAAATTTCTCATCCTCCAGGATGTGACCATCACTGGGACTTTAACTTAATGTGTGACAAATTCCTGAACATAAATCAATATCAATCTAAGTCTGTGGGTTCTCTGTCATGTTTTTCCCTCCCTAGTGAATGTCGTGGACTTCTGTGGCCAAACAATCCGGGACGATGGCATGATCATCAACTCCCACCAGGAATCTAAGAAGTACTACTTTGTAACGATGGGGACTGATTGTCACCTGACCATGCAGGCCAGTTCCCCAAAAGACAAGGTCCAGTTCTACTTCCGCTTCTTTCTGGTCTACAGTTTGCTCCGAGTGGCTCCTTTGAGTCCCGCCCCCGTCCTCCCCGAGTCCCCACGTGGCTCAGCGCCGTTTAACCCAAGGCTGGAGCCCACTTCTGGTGCAAGTTCTGGCGACCCATGTCACGCCGGCTCATACGTTCAGTTCTACGATGGACGGGACCGGAATTCACCGTCCCTTGGACCTCCTCTTTGTGGGAAGAGTCCACCCCGGCCGGTGCTGTCCACTGGGAACTACCTCACCCTGAGGCTGGTCACCCGAGGTACTCAGCCCAGAGTTGACTTTGTGGGGGACTTTACCTCTTTCAGACTAGGTAAGCAAGAGGCCGACGTCTCTGCCCGGACTTTCAATTGCATGTTGCAAAGTATGATGAAATTATGATATTGCAAAACACTCATAATGTTCATGTTCATTGAACACATTCAGGGGCCTGTTTTCAATTTTTATTGAATATATCACTTAAAATATCGAACATAGCTTAGCTTGGATCAGAGCAACCATGAACAAATCTTATTGGACTGACCACTGTGGTGAAAGCAAGTGAGTACACAAATGTGCAAACTTATAAAACACATGTTTGAGTTCTCCTTAGCAGTGAAAGTATGCACCTGCCAGGGCCGTACCAGTCTTGGTATCCTCAAACTCCATTGAGCCATGACACAGCAAGAATTCACCCTCACCCCAGTGTTGATTACGAGCCCTCACCTTTAGTTTGACTGTTCTTCAGCTGACTGCAGCCATAATCTTAAGAAATCTATTTAAGTACGTTATTTGTTTGCTTTGTTTTTGACTAAGAGAGAAAATTAACAGTACATAGATCTTAAATTAGAAAAAGAAACTACGGTACTTTGCAAATTATTTCAAATGACGCTTTCAAAACGAATGTCCTATTATTTGACAAAGTGGTTGCTACTCTGTTGCATGATGAGGAAAATGTCATTATGAGTTTCGCGGCTGAAAGATTTTTCACACTTTTCACAATAATGATTATGTTTCTTTTTCAGGTTTCAACCAGTCAGAGTGCAGCAGTGAGCCATACTTCACCTGCAGGAACGGGAAGTGTATTCCTCTCAGTCTTGTGTGTGATGAAAAAGGCATTGACAACTGTGGGGATGGAAGTGATTTGGAAGAGAATCTCACAACAGGTTGTAAAGGTCAGTCAGATAATCTGATAATACAAGCTTGTCACAAGTACACAGTCAGTGTTGTGATGCTGTGATACCGTAGAACCTCAGACATTGGAGACTTTAGTCTTTTATTTCGTTTACTTTCTGTATATTCAGTTTGTCACGCTCGTGTTTTGTGCAATTTATCTGTTGATACTCATTGTACTTTATCAGCAGGTCAGCTTTTACCTCCTGAACCTCCACCAGATATCCCCACCCCACCCACTGCCTTTGCAACTCCGCCCACAGTGGCAGTCCCCTCACAAATGAACTGCAGCGTATCAGGTAGTGCTCCCAGCCCCGTGTCCATCACAGGTGAGTGCTTTTTGTGATTCCATTTATCAGTTGAGCAATGAAGCAACAGACTACATAGACTGAATGTTACGTCCCACTCATGTCATTCATCTGAAGACTCAGGTGAATGGAGTTACTGTTTGAGTAATCTGTCTCTGCGTTGGAGGTTTCGGGGGGGGGGGGTCGGTGGGGGTCGGTGGGGGAGTAGTTAGGATTGCTTTGGGTTTGATTCTGACCTTGGGGGCCGTGTTGCGTGACTGCGTGTTCTCCCTGCCTCTGCAAGGGCTCTTTCTTGGTCGTCCTACTCCCTCAGTCCAAAGACACCTACAGTCCAAAGACACACATTTGGTTAATTGGCAACTATAAATTGTCCATAGGTGTGCAGTATAGTGTGAATTCTTGTTGGCCTCTCTGTGTTGGCCCTGTGATGAACGGGCAGCTCACTTGTTCAGGGTCTTTCTCTCTCTCTCGTCACCCTAAAACCGCGGGGGTCAGCTCCAGACACCGCCATGACTCTGCCCACAGGACAGGTGGTGATGTAGGTATGCAGACTGCAGGGTGTCTGCTGCAGAGAACATGCAAAGCTCTGGTTGCTGTTAGGACCAGGCCCACGTCCAGAGTCACTGTTTCTCCCACACGCCACAGCACCATACTCCACCACTAACGCTGTTGTCGTGTTTGCGTTGTATGCGGACGATGAACTGAAATCTTTCTCCTCTCATTTGCCAGACTCCCCGCTCTCCCTGTCTTTACTGCTTCTCTACATCCTCCTGGGAGTGGTGGCAGGAGCTTTAGTGCTCTGCTGGTGCTGCTGGTCACCAGGTTGGTTTGTGTGGCGCGTCAGCATCTGTCGCTTCCTACCCTGCTGCAACTCCGTCTGTGCCTCATGCCAACTTTGCGCCCGCAGCTGTGCCAACAGTAAAGAGCACCGTCTGGCCAAAGTCACCCCACACACGCCGACCAATGGGGCTTCAACGGGAGCAGCGGCCATTACCCACAGTGCTGATGAAAATGTAAACATGTCAGCTGTGTGAAGGATCAGTCAATATTTGCGTAGGAATCTTTTTCAGTGATGACGGACCACCGACCGGGTCTAGTGTACAGACCGGGTCTAGTGTACAGTATGACCAGAGGGGAACAGTCGTGGTCGCACTGTTCTATGTGTGCTTTAACTGCAACACAACTTTTTAGTCTTTTTAAGTTGCTATTCAACGGTAAAGCAGGGTGTAGTGTGATTGTTGATTGTATCAGTAGTGTATTTGTTGTGTCACAATGGCTGAATATTCTGTGAAACTTGCCACACAATGAAAGGGCCCAATTTGAGTACAAAAAAATGGAAAGGAAAACATTTCTTTCCCGTGGTTTCCGTCTCATTGCAAAGACTCTTTAGGTTCCAAATTAAAAGCATAATTGAACACGAAGCCGCTTAGCCAAGCAGACACAAGTAGGATTTAGTAGTGGAGGAAAGTCTTTTTGGCGAGCGGACCGGAACCAATGAGTCTTGGGGCCAAGAATTAAATTTAGCCAAGGCTGCATTTTAACCAAGTTGTTGCAAAAATTTACGACTGCCTACATGAGTCCACTGCACCTGTCCAGCCCAGCTGGGATGGCGTGTTGTTGAGTTTGAAAGCCACTGCCGACTGCAGGAAAATATTTTGGACAAGCAGGCACATGGACAGTGTCCACTCACAATACACGCAATAACAGATCAACAGCAGCAGAACAGACCACAAGCCACAGAGGGTTCGGTTTTATTCATTGAGTGACTCAATCCTGAGGTGTCAAAGGGAAACTGGTTTGGATGCCCGTAAAGCGATCATACAGTGGTTTTATTGCACTGGTCAAAATTTATGCAAACATTTTTTTTTGTAGATTTCACAAAGTCCATTCATATGCACGTGTTGTTCTGCAAGAGTATGTACATATTGTATTTTCTTATCTTTATTTTATTTTGTTTTTCATTTTTTTGTTGTTTTGCATTTGAAGTCATCTTTGAAGAGATGCTTTTATTGTTTTGTTTTGTTTTGTTTTCCTTTGGGTCCAGACATTTCTCCCCACTTTCCATTGGCAAGCTTTAAGAAACGTCTCAGAAATTGTAATGAATTTTTACGTTTAATAAACTTGCGAAAAAATTAAAAAGTTGAAAAAAAAACAAAAACAAACCTAAAATGATGTGATTTTCAGAACACGCAATGAGGTGTGAAGATGTGCTTTAATGTGAGACAAGTCACTGCTTTTGTTTTGCAGTAACGATGGGGTTTTAGTAGAGTGCACTGACTGAATGTTTCCATGGACGCATGCTGGGAAACTCAACTCCAAAGCCTCCCCCCCGCTGATCACAGCTGCTGTCCCCTGCAGAAATCCTCTTTTTCTTTCGTCTTCTCCCAGCAGCAGGATTTCTTCATGCACTTCATGAAACACAGACACTGAGTAGTTGTTGTTGTTTTTTTGTTTTTTTAAATGAAAATCCTTGAAATTATTAAGGACAGCAAAACACAGTGTGCATGTCTGGAAACAGAGACAAAATAATTTCAGTATTCTTCAGAAAAGTTGTTGAATTTGTATGCAGTTGTCTGAGCTCCTAGTCAATGGCAGAATCAGCGCTGTTTTGCAAAAGCAGAGAAGATTTGACAAAAAAAAAAAAAAAAAAAAAAAAAAACATCACAGCGGCGGCCCAGAAGCTCTTACGCCACAATGCATTTTTGTTTCAAAGATTTGAGACCTTTTGCGAAGAGAAATAAACAAACAGTTGTCGCCAAGAAGCATTTTCACATCAAATAAATGATCTACCAAACTCAAACTGTGGTCGTTGTCTTTCGTTTGATTCTACTTTAAAGTTTATAGAACAATTAGTTAGGTTTTGCAATAATTATACATTGCATATGTATACACACAATTATTACAGCATCTTAAACCCCTTTCCTTTCAGAGTCCCTCCTTCACCCAGACAAATGCTTCAGTCTGAATAATGCGGCAGAAGAAGAAGAGAAGAAGAAGAAGAAGAAGAAGAAGAAGAGAAGAAGAAATGCTCCGGTGTGAGAGGAAATCTGTGTCCATATGTCGCCCGTGTAAACTCTCTTTGTTGCATCCTGTAGATGTAGTAGCTCCATAACCTTTCCTTTCCACCAGCATACAGTGAATTGTTGAACTGCATTACACAGTGTGTCCTGATGAGTGCGCCTCGCAGGCCATAAGTACTGGATTAAAAAAATGTCTTTTTGACCTCCAGGTTGCCAGGCTGCGATGCACTTAAGAATGCAGACCTCCTTGTTTGCCTGCTTCCTGCACACAGTACAGTATCCAGTATACAGGTACCACCCGAACAATTAGAATATCAAGTCAAAGTTGTTTTACTTTGGCAATTTAACATCAAAGATGAAAGCAACACATTTTATTGAGCCATTCCACGCAAATTGACATCTCAAGCAGTTCCTTGTAGTAACTTTGCTCATTAAGATTTTCAGCTTATTAAAAGCACAAAGCCACAAACTCAGGAAATGAGAATAGTGTGAAAAGCTTCAGTTTTGTAGCTTCAAAGAGTCCAAAGAATCCAAAACACCTGCAAAAGGCGAGAGGTTTTAAGACATTCTGGATAAACTTCCTAATGCATGTCACGTCTGTGCTGAGCCTAACAGCAGTAGGTTGCCTGGCAGCAAATGGTCCTTATCTAACAAAGGTTACACGAATGATATTTTTTTGCATTTGTCCTTTCTAAGAGCTTTTATATTTGTCATGCACACTTACAGTTGCAACATTTCACATTACTTAAAGGTTCAGCGTGTAATATTTGGAGATTTTGAAGAAGAAACAGCGACATCAAGTGGTTACGTTTTAGACTGCAGTGTCTTTCACTCTCCTGAGCTTGCCAGTGAGCTACAGTGGCCTGTGCACTCAAACCTGGATACCGCCACCATATATATATTTACATACAACACATGTATCCTCATATCAACCAACGATGGTGCTGTGTGCGAAGGCCACCGTAGTTCACAGGCGAGGGTCAGTATGAGAACCTTTACCACCTGTAACTTTTTATTCAGGTTGGGAAACCAACGTTGCGCCATTGGTCAAAGATCCAACTTTTTGAGTAAATACGCCAAATCTGCTCATCTGGACTTTCATGGTCAACACTGTCTTGGCTCACAGAACCTCCAAGTCTGCTCTTCAACTTCAGTGTTCACAACTGAGTGATATCAGCTGCATGCTAACCTGGGTCATGCTTCACCGCAGCCTTTGTTGCATCTTCGTTCTGCGCCTGTATTGTGCAGTTAGGGGTCAGGATTCAATGCCTTTGGCCTCCGAGACTCCATGTTTACTGCGCCCAGGTTGCTTCTTGTCGTTCATGGTGGATTTGATGTTGTCACAGTGATCGCAACTGCTATTTTACAGAGTCTGTAGGGCACACAAACACTTCTTAATAACGCTAGCCCACCTTCTATCATGTCTAGTAAAAGAATTGAAATTATTGAACTGAATTATATGTCCTGCAAAGTGAATGACCAACATTTTCTCTCGAAAAAATATATATTTTAAAATCCCCCTTTCTTAAAAAAAAACAAAAAACGGAAAAACTGCCCAAAAAGCCACGACCCAGTCCAAGCAGTTTTGCGAACCACTTTTGAGTAGCAACCCATGAGTTGAGAAACGCTGGTTTAGAGCGCCTATCGTTGTAATTTGTCTCCAGTCCTGAAGTGTTTGTGGAGGGAGTTCAGGCGGTGAAATCAGCTTCAAAAGAGGCAACAACCCTTGGCGGCGCTGACCGGCCCATCGAGGCTCAGTACCAAAGAATCCCAACGTGTCGCTGGTCCAACTGTGGTCCACCTGTGTGTGCAGAGCGCTGTTTAAATCGTGCTGGAATTCCGCAATAAGCTCTTACATGTGGCGCCAAGACTGAATCCTGCAGAAGAAAGGAGAGCCCGGTGAGGCCACTGTTGACCATTGAGCTTCAGTCCACTTAGTCCACCACCACCACCTGGACGCTCATTAAGTCTGACTGGACCCCACTGTGGCCCACCAGTCAAAAGGTTTAGAGGTGCTGTGTATACATGGGACTGTTTGGTCAGACTCAGACTTCCAACACACAGAGTTTGCATTGCCATAGTGCTCTTGAGGACGTGGTCAGAAAGCCCCGACTGTCTATGTTTGTCATGACAGCCAACTCTCTACTCTGCTCTACTCTGCTCTATTCTTAGCCAGGAGGCAGCGTGTTGACTCAGCGATAAACTGCCTCGCACTGGACTGCTGTGTTCACGTGTCCAGCAGCATGGTCATGATGATGACGATGATGATGATGATGATGATGATGATGATGATGCCATGCTGTGTCAGCATGCTACTGATAACGTGGCAACTCTCAAACTGTGGGGGTTCAGGGTCATTGGGTTTTACCACATACTGAATATCTCAGCATAACGGCCACTCTGTGGCTTATCAATACACTGAATATCGCAGTATTACACAGACTCTATGTGGCTTATCAATACACTGAATATCGCAGTATTACACCCACTCTGCATGGCTTATCAATACACTGAATATCGCAGTATTACACCCACTCTGTATGGCTTATCAATACACTGAATATCGCAGTATTACACCTACTCTATGTGGCTTATCAATACACTGAATATCGCAGTATTACACAGACTCTATGGCTGATCAATACACTGAATATCGCAGTATTACACAGACTGTGTGGCTTATCAATACACTGAATATCGCAGTATTACACCTACTCTATGTGGCTTATCAATACACTGAATATCGCAGTATTACACAGACTCTATGGCTGATCAATACACTGAATATCGCAGTATTACACAGACTCTATGGCTGATCAATACACTGAATATCGCAGTATTACACAGACTGTGTGGCTTATCAATACACTGATTATCGCAGTATTACACAGACTCTATGGCCTATCAATACACTGAATATCGCAGTATTACACAGACTCTATGTGGCTCATCAAGCTTTGTGGAAATGCATGTGCTCGAGCAGAGCTTGCAGGTGATGCAGCTCAGCAGGTTTTCTTTGGTATGTCTGAAACTGATGCTGTTTCATTCAAAATACACTTATGTTGAATAACACGATGATCAGTTCTCATTTATTTCAAACTGTTTCACCGTCGCCTCACTTTAGAGCTTTGAAAAGTTGTTACATCATTTTTTTTTTATCAGCGTTGCAACATCAGTGTGGGGACAGTCAGACACATGAAATGTTTGAATAAGATTGCATGACTTTGGCTTCAGAGCAAGGAAGTGTTGCGCAGGAGAGCATAAAATATGACTCTGCTGCTAATGTTGCAGAAAATTGATTTTGTTAAAAAAAAAAAAATTAAAAATCATTTTCAATAGGAAACTACCAAATGCCCACTGGTCATTATTAATGACAAGTTTCTATGTACAATTCCTCTAGGTATAGGCAAACTATGGCCCAGGGACCATATGCGGCCAGTTAAGATTTTTAATCCGGCCATCTGAACTTCAGTCAGCCATAAAACAGCTGCATCTCCTCCATGTTTGCAGTGTTTCTAGAGTCATTTCAATAAAGAGCCAAACACCCTGGTGGTTCTAGGAGGTTCTAGGAGGTTCTAGGAGGTTCTAGGTAGTTCTAGGTGGGGCTTCACTGATTTTATTGTAATGCTTTTGCTTCATTTTCCATTGACATTACAGCAACATGTTTCCTCCATAATACCCCATGATAGATTGTTTCCTCCTATGAGGAGGCTCACCACAACACTCCATCCATCTGCTGCTGCTGCTGCTCCGCTACCCCCCCACCACCCCCCCCCCCCCCCCCCCCGTCAAGGTTAGAACCCACTGTGGTCAGACGTCTGCCCACCCCTGTGTTAGACCCAACCGGCCGTCGCTGTCAAACAGTGAGAACATCGACTCTGTCGGTTTCATGTATGTATGTGTGAATGTGATTGTGACGTCTCACCGCACGTCGCTGTTTTTACACGCAGTTGACACGTTGCTATTCAAACCATTCGAATACAGGAAGTGTAGTCAGCATGACGCCGTGCATCAATGTAATGAAAACACTGAAGTTTATTGTTACAAAAAAAAACACGCAGTATATTATTTACATAGTCAAATATTTTAAACACGTCCTCCTTTCACAAAGCACAAAAAGTGTGTGGAGTGGCACCTTTCGACACAGCAGGTGGCGCTAAACGACAGCTCAGTACAGTCACATTATCAGCACGGCGTTCCCTCTGGGGACTTAAAATGCAGAGAATTTCAAGCTGAAGTCAAACCATGCGATCATTAAAATATAAGCATAAGAAAATCCCCCTGGCTCTCCTGTTTTCCTGTGTTTTTTTATTGGCTTCGAATGTCACCTGATATATTTTAAAGTTTCTGCCTCGGGATGTCTTATGGAAACTTTGACTGGAATCCCTTTGTTTCACTTCTGGTCTGTCTGGCAGGCTTTTTCAGGCAACAAAGCGTCTCCGAGAGCCTGAAGGTGTCTGCGGCCCTCCGACCGCCGTGCTTTGAAGGGAGCCGACCAGCAAAGACACACATGCATTCACAATGATATCAGTCACTTCTGTCTGCACTCTATTAGGAGGCGTGTAGCCGGTTGGCCAAGCTCCGTTGACTGGATGTGGGCCTTTTGGAGAGGGTGACGGTGAGGGCGGCGTCCCCGGCCAGCTCGGCCAGTTTCTCCTTCAGTACTTCCTTCTCCTCCGCGTTTGCGTCTTCTCGTACCGCGACGTGGTTCTGCTGCCGGGCCGAGGGCGTTGTGAGCGTGACGGCCACCTCCGAGTCCACGGCGTCGCCGGAGGAGAAGGGGTGGCACACGGTCTCCACCAGGCCGATGACCGTGCCCAGCAGCGCAAACACCGAGCCCACCAGGTAGACCTTCAGCAAGCCTCTGCCGGGCCTCTGACTCAGCAGCTCTTTGACAAAGGGGATCAACTCCTCCACAGTCCCACCCTCCATGGGCTCTCGTGCTTCAGCTGAGATGCAGGTGGACCTCGCCATCGGACCTATCAGAAATGAACATTTGCAGACGTTATAATTTTGACCATGAGAAGGGAAACCATCTCTCTGAGATAGCAAACCAGTTCAAATGAACTCCACGTTTAGTCACGTTTCCATTTGAAAATGAGATGTTTGGGCAGTGGGTGATGTAACAGTAAGAACTTACTTGAACAGGGATAGCTTGCAGTTTCCATTCTCGGAGCGTCAGCTTAGTCTCAGGTTCCAGCTCTGGTTGGTGTCAAGAACACACCCTCCACACTGGCATTATTTAAAGCTCCAGTCCCCACCCACTCGGTGACCTTCGGTGAATATTCATGAGGAGGTGGAGGCTCCACCTTCAAAAGGGGGGAATCAAGAGTTTTGACCCAGTTGTGCGCCAGCGTGTTAAACTGCCGTTGGAGCGTCCAGGCGAACCCCTCTGGTGGTTGGAGGTTCACCAAAGGCAACAACAGAGTTTGAACGTGTAACTTGCAAACTGTGAACCGCATTGGGTGACTAAATGACAGAGGTGAAATGGCGTGAGGAGTTACTGATTGTTGGCACAGTCTCCACCATGCAGTACTTGTTCTCAGAGGCCTTTCAGATGAGAGTGTGGGTGCTGCTGAAGGTTCCTAAACACTTGGACAGGTACTGGTTGTTGTTCTGCTTTGCTTTCAGAGAATCAGTCCCTCGGCTCCTTGCTCCGGGTTGTCTGCAATTCAGACAAAAACTTCAAAGGGTCAGTGATTACTTTGACCACTAGAGGGTGCAGCTGAGAACAGCGTGTAGATCAAAACAACAAGGCGGAGGGAGTCCCACCTCCTCCCAGCCAGCACGTCTCCAATTCCAGGAAAAACTAAAATAAATAAATACCCAAACAGGTTATTTTCACTGGGCCACTAAAGAGTGATTCGAATGAATTAATATGATTTAAAAAAAAAAATTCTACATGAGAGAAAGTGCAGGGAAGGTTTAAGTTCTCATTCGACTTTATTTTAACATTTCAGAACATGGATAAAACACTCCTGAGTCAGCATGTATAGCTTTCCAAAATAATACTGAATGACCTTTGTAATAATAAAGATGTGCTTTCCCTTTTATTATAGTAGCGACACCAGAGACCCTGAAGGGCTAAACTAAACATTTCCTTTTATATTAAAATAAGTGCTTCCAATGCCAAACTAGTCAAAGATGTTCAAATAGCCATAATCAAAATGTAAATATTCTAGAGTATCATAATATATATATTTTTTTTTAAAAAGTCAAGCATTTCAAAACTCAATCCAATGCTAATTGGTAGTTTATGGTTCATCCTTACTGCAATCAGGAATTACGATGATTAAATCCCTAAAGGTTCAGTCTGTAATATTTGGAGATTTTGAAGACGAAGCAGCGACGTCAAATGGTTACATTTCAGATTGCAGCGTCTTTCACTCCCTCCCTCTCCCAAGCTTGCCAGTGAACTACAGTGGCCTGCGCACCCAAACCTGGATACCTCATCCACCTTCTTCTTCTTTGTCGGTTTATTTGAAGTAGCGAGCGTTTTCCCTACATATGAAACAGGCTGTCAGGCAGCTGGATTGTCCCCACCAGGCTTCCTTAGAAAAATGGTGGTGCAATTGGCAGCTAACTGGGAGCAAGACCCTTATTAAACTATGGAGATTCTTACATTTATATGTATGAACTGTTCTACGGGTAGGAGAACCAAATTATTATTGTATTGTGTATTGTACACTTTTATATTATATTAGTATATTTGTGGGCAGTATTTTAAGCTTTTGCCTATGTAGAAACCCTAAGTCAAGGCAAACATTACATACTGGACCTTTAAAGCCTGACCGGTCCAACTGAGTTAAAGTTCAGGACGATATGGTGACCAAAATAGACAACAAGAGACATGTGAGCTTGACTTCACTATCAGTTGGATGTAAAAGGTTGTTGGCTGAGAGCCAAACAGGTGACCCAGGCCACTCTTTCACTAATGGACTTCATGTGAATCCTCCACATCCACACTCACCAAATTGGGGGAAAGGTCGTCTCAACCCTCTTACCCCACAGTTGCGAGCTGTCGGCGGAGCAGGACGTTTGTCTGCAGCGTGGTACACAGTGTGGTCCACATGTGACACACGCAATCATGATACATGGTACAAGGCCTCCAGTGGCACACACTGCACGTTTCAGAGACACCTGGTCATCACATTTGCTGATGACTAAACACGTTACGTCCTACAGCAAGCAGGGGGGGCCAAACTACTGACTGGTGGGCCACAGTGGGTTGTATAATGTGCCAGAGGGGGGGTAGCGGAGCAGCAGCAGATGGATGGAGTGTTGTGGTGAGCCTCCTCATAGGAGGAAACAACCTATCCTGGGATATCATGGAGGAAACATGTTGCTGTAATGTCAATGGAGTTGCAACCAAATCAGTGTCTGTGAAGCCCCACCAGGGTGTTGAGCTCTTAGAACCACCCAGAACCATCCAGAACCACCAGGGTGTTTAGCTCTTTATGACTAAAACTAAATCAAATGTTGCTGTCAAAATGAACACCGGCTAGCAGGGCCTAGTTTGTTCTTATTGGTTCTTCAGAACATCACGTAGATGGTGGATCTGGGTCAGCACTGGGTGAGTGTGAGCGCTTGTGGAAATGCTAATCTTATTATATCTCAATGTTCTTTGCAAGGAGACCCTGAATAAGAAAGAAAGAAAACTCCTCTGGTATTTCACACCAGGTCCTGGTTACAGTAGTGACGGTGCTGTGGGTGTCACTTAGGATTGAACAAAATAATCCTTCGCTATTTAGGACACAGTGGGAAATGTACATTCTCTCCTGCAACAAAGCTGTCAAAGAAAGGAACTCAACTCAAACCCAAAGATTAGCATATTATACACATATATAATACACACTAGCAGTCAACAGTCTGCACTCTTTCATTTTCATGACTGTTGACATTGCAGACTGTCACCCAAGGCATCCAAACTATGAATGAACACACGTGGAAAATGTATTCATTACAAAAGTGTGAAATAACTCAAAGCAGTTTGATATTTGAGGTGATCTAGAACATCCACCCTTCATATAGAATATATAGAACATCACATGTTTAGGGATTGAACATTAATCCTTGTATCTTGCTCATATATTTGATGTCTTCAGTGTGGATCTACAGTGTAGAAAGCAGTCAAGGAACAGGTGTGCCCAAACAATAGAGATTATAAATAGATAATAACTACAAATCACAAGTGTGGATAATAAAATAAAGTTGCTGAGGTTATTATTGTTCAGGCACATTTCCTTTTGTTGTGTGTGTGTGTGTGTGTGTGTGTGTGTGTGTGTGTGTGTGTGTGTGTGTGTGTGTGTGTTGGTATGTGTGTGTGTTTGTGTTGGTATGTGTGTTGGTGTGTGTGTGTGTGTGTGTGTGTGTGTGTGTGTTGGTATGTGTGCATAATTTAGTTAAGCAGTAACTACAGTAAGAAGCCACAGACGGAAGTGTTTTTGTTGCTGGCTACAAGTTTGTCTTCAGACAGCAGCAGCACCTCCTGCACCTCCAGCACCTCCTGCACCTCCAGCAGCAGCAGCAGCAGCAGGAGGAGGAGGAGATCCAGCACCTCCTGCACCTCCAGCACCTCCAGCAGCAGCAGCAGCAGCAGCAGCAGCAGCAGCAGCAGGAGGAGATCCAGCACCGCGTCAAATCACAGCAGCAGTGTTCATCCAGACCATCCGCAGTGGCGACGGCGCACGTCTCAACTTGTGCTCGGTGCTTGTGTGAAGTGGCGGTGAGTCACCAGACACACCCTGCTGTACCTGCACTGAGTCAGGCTGTCTGGAGAGGAGTGGAGGAAAGACCCAGAGTGAGTGTGAGTGTGTGTGTGTGTGTGTGTGTGTGTGTGTGTGTGTGTGAGTTCAGTGTGCCCTCTGGGTATTATTATTGTTGGTTGCACACTGGTGATCATTAACAGCTGAATTCAAGGCGTGGCAAAGCTTCAACCTGCCTGCTGGATATGTTTTATACCTGAGGAGGGAAGAGAAGCCAGGAGTCAATGTGCTTTGGACATGAGGAGCAAAACAAAAACCCTGTTGTTTATTATGTACAGGTACCGCCCGAACAATGAGAACGTCAAGTAAAAGTTGTTTTGTTTTGGCAATTTAACATTAAAAGATGAAAGCAACACATTTTATTGAGCCATTCCACACACATTGACATCTCAAGCAGTTCCTTGTTGTAACTTTGCTGATTCAGATTTTCAGCTTATTAAAAGCACAAACCCACAAACTCAGAACATTATTATAAAATTTGAGGGTTTTTTTCAAGACCTGATCAGCAAAATGCAAAGAAATAAAAACTTGCAATATATTGATTTGCATATTATTCCTTTATATAATATGTCACATTCACCTTTTTAGTTGAATTGCAGGAATACAGCAACCTGTTCAGGAGGTTCTAATGTCCTGGGTAGTACCTGTATTCAGTATTACTGGTGGAGATGTTTCTGCATTGTGTACGTGTACAGACACACACCATTTGTCAAGGAACTTTCTCTAATATTTCCATGATGTTGAGTCTTGCCAGTGATCACAAACAGCCACGGCTATGATTGGTGTTCTTCCACTGTCTCACGTCATCGTCCCATGGTGTATTTTAACATTTTGTGAAGAAAAAATAAATAAAAAAAGACATTTAAACTTGAACTTCATGTGCCGTGGCAGGCAAGCAGCTGTGACTCACAACAATATGTAAGACAGCAAAGTGATTCTCATGCAGTACGCATATAAAAGTACGTCAATAAAGTTGTGTCCAGTGGTAATTACATGGACGCCATTATTATTGGCTTTTCTGCTTATTCTTTGATTATCTTTTTTAGAAAACTTTTTTTTTTCCTGTTTTCAAACAACAGCGGTTCAGCCATTGGCCCAGTGAGTCACTTCCCTCTAATCAGAAGCTTAACTGTTTACAAGTGTAGCGTCTGCTATCTGCTGGTGGCCATTAAAGCGCTGATGTCAGTCAATTAATCAATCAACATTTATTAGCACAAGGCTAATAAACCAACCAAGCAACTATACATGCAGTACAGTAATGTACGGAATAGAGTATCTAAAGATAATGTTTGTGTTTCTTTAATAATAGAAAAAAAGAATATTGCATGAAGTCATTTCAAGTTCATAAAGTTTCCCAATCAAGGCCAAGCGTGTGTGTGTGTTTGTGTGTGTGTGTGTGTGTGTGTGTGTTTCCTTACTCAGAGTTGAGGCTGGGCCATGTGTGTGTGTGTGTGTGTGTGTGTGTGTGTGTGTGTCAGTGTCTGCTGCAGGCAGGGAGTGGCAGTGCAGGGAGTGGCGCCTCTGACTCGCTCTCTATCATATCTTCCAGGTGAGACGCTGCTCATAAAGCAGCAGCCTGACAACAGCGCAGCTCACTTGGATGTTTGGATCCCAGCAGAACAGGTGAGCTTCTCCCACCGGGTGCTGCTGCTGCTGCTGCCGCCTGCTGAGTTCCCTCCACTGCACTCACTGTCTCATTGCTTCCAGGATTCTTGGACTGAAAGGAAACCAAAACCGTGATGATTCTCCTTTGGATTGCAGCTGGTAATGAAAAAAACACAACAACAACTCATTCATCTGCTTGGCTTTTACTTTTCCTGCTTGCACTTCTTCTCCTGTGGCTCTCAGTTACCTCCGTTGTTGCAGTGAAAGCGGCAGCCTGCTTCATGACGCGTCGCGCAACCTGCACATTTCCGCATCTCTCTGGTCGTGATGGCACACGTTACAGAGGCGCTAACTGCCTCCAGGCGTCCTTGCGAGCTCTGCTTCACTGTTCACACTGCAGCGAGACTCAATACTTTGTTGGATTTGTTGGATCTTCCATTCCTCTATCAACCTCTCACAGTTTCCTGTCGAGTGAACATTGAAACACGAGTGCGTTTACAATCATTTATTGTAAAGAGCTGCAGATGTAAGAAGTATTTCCGACTATGAAACCGTGACCAAAGTCACTTGAAAATCAACAAAATGAATCTTTTTCTCTTCTCTTCCTTGTTTCCTTTCTCTTTTCTGAAGCCTTTTTTTTTGCCCTCAACTCTGATGTCGCGTTAGACTTTTTTTCCTCTCCCTTTTTTACTCTTTTGTTTTTGGATGGATAGATTTACAGATTGTGTTCAAGCACGCTAACTGGGGCGGTTGTTCAATGGCTTTGTGGCCGGCTGTAAGGCTGTGAATGTGACGCCACCGCTCTCTCTGTGCTGCCCAGCAGTCTCTGCAGTCTGCCGGGCTCAGAGCGACTGCTCCCAGGGGGCTTGTTACCCGCCGGCCAGCGACCTGCTGCTGGGCAGAGCCCACCAGCTGAGGGCCTCGTCCACCTGCGGCCTGGCCGGCTCCGAGGTCTACTGCACTCCGTATCAACAGGTAGGACCTTCTCACTCTGCTCCTGACACCTCTGCAGTGAAGCCTGCAACATCCATAGCACACAACGCTTGGTGTATTTATGTCTTTCATTTTTGGCCTTTTTTTTTTTTTACCCAAACTTGTTTGAGAAAAATTAATCGATTAATAAATGAATTGACGAGCTGTGTTTCCGTCGGCCCCTAGAATTGAGCAAAACCTAAATATGGCCATGATAAAAACTGGCGATGGAAGCAGCTCCACTTGGAAAAATATGTCTCAAAGCTTTCGACGCCCTCATCAGGGGTTTTCCACGCGTATTCAAATAGAGGAATATCACTAAAGTGTCATGAAAACACTTTATTGGCATTGACACGTCAGCGGCCGTGACCTCCGGGGTCACGTGACCAGGTGACTTCAGATAGCCGCTCCAAAACACAAAATGTCGTTGAACCTCCGTCCTCCTCACAGCGGCGTCTCAGGCGGATGATGGAAATCGCAATGTGAACTTTTATCAAAATCTTTGAAATAGCGCTTTTATTTTGAAAAAAAAAAAAAAAAACTGTCACATGGAGAAAACATGTCGCTTTAATGTCAACGGAAAGTGAAGCAAAGCTTAAGAACCGAGTCAGTGTCTTTGGAGCTTTGGCTCTTAGAACCACCCGGAACCATCCAGAACCTTGGCTCTTCATTGAAATGACTCAGCTGTTATAGGTGACTTGGTCACTGTCAATATCACTTCCTCACTATCCGTTTCTTCCACCCGGCTCTGGACTGAAGCAGTTGCAGGTGATGGAAGCGATGGAGAGGAACTTTCACCCAGAGGCAGCGCAGCCTTGTTACCAGTCCACAAATATTGACAGTGGCCAGCGGCAGAGCCGTCAGAGCTGCACTCGCGCCAGGAATACAAATACTCCCAAACAAAGTATTGTAATACCAAGGTGGAATGGAAATAATAACCTTTCCACTTTAAAAACTCATAGAACTCACTGACGGCTGTCACTGTTGCAGCTCTCACTGCTGTGCAACCCACCACCAGCGCTCTTCTAATCAGACTCTAAACTGTTGCATTATCATTTCGATTGTTTGATTGATATATTACACTGACCTCTAGTGGACGGAATATAAAACCAAGGCTACTCCAGTCAATAAATCGTTGCAATTTTGTTTGGATAGTCAACGTCTGCAAACACAATTTGCCTCAAAGGGTTCGACGTTCTGTTCTGATGCAACACCACCGACCTCTGCACCCTGGAAACTGCTGCAGACAACTGAGAAAGAGAAAGAAACCAGAGAGAGGGAGGGAGGGAGGGAAAGAGAGAGAGAGAGAGAGAGAGAGAGAGGGAGAGGGAGGGAGGGAGTCTATAGGACAGGCATGGGCAAACTACGGCCCGGGGGCCATATGCGGCCCATGAAGCTTTTTAATGCGGCCCTCTGAACTTGAAGAAATGATTTTGATATTCAGTCATCAAACAGCTGCATCTCCTCCATGTTTGCAGTGTTTCCAGAGTCATTTCAATAAAGAGCTCAACACCCTGGTGGTCCAGGAGTGGTTCTGGATGGTTCCAGATGGTTCTGGATGGTTCTAAGGGCTAAACACCCTGGTGGTTCTGGATGGTTCTGGGTGGTTCTCAGAGGTAAACACCCTGGTGGTTCTGGATGGTTCTAGATGGTTCTCAGAGCTAAACACCCTGGTGGTTCTGGATGGTTCTAGATGGTTCTCAGAGCTAAACACCCTGGTGGGGCTTCAAAGACACTGATTTGGTTGCAACTTTGCTTTGCTTCGTTTTCCATTGACATTCCAGCAACATGTTTCCTCCATGATATCCCAGGATAGATTTATTGGGTCACCTAAACATTCCACCCCTCTGCTGCTGCTCCGCTACCCCCCACCCCTCTGGCACATTTTACAAGCCACTGTGGGCCCCCCCAGTCAGAGGCTTGGTTACTGGTCTGGGAGCAGCATCGTAAAAAAAAGCCAGTGAGTGAATCCAGAGACGAGCTGGAGGGAGGCAGCATCCATCTCTGCTGGAGGCCATGAGGCCCTGGCAGTGAGTGAGTGAGCTCCAGGAAGCAGCAGATGATGACATGGTGTCACCTCCAACCCCCAATCCCCCACCCCTCCTCCCTCCTCCTCCCCTCCTCCGCCCCACAGAATGGCTGGCCTAAATATGGCCATAAAAAAAAAAAAGCTCCACTTGAAGAACCTCTCAAATCTGGCGAGAAGGTTTTGAGGCTCTCCTCAGGTGGGTCGGGGTTTCACACGCATCCATAGAGAGCAATATCATGTCATGGAAACACTGGTCACATGACCAGTTGACTTCTCACACTTGGCATGATCTCACAGTTGGTGGTTGAAGGACACTGCTCCAGGCCTCACGTCATGCATTGAACCCTCAGCATCCCTCCACTGATAGCTCCACTGGATCAGGATGTCAGTATCATGATCATCAGGACATCCACCAAAAAATGACAAAACTCAATATTTCAACAACTATAGATTTGGAGTAAAACATCTTCATTTGCGCCATAATTAATTATTAATTAATTAAAATCTATTATTATTATTATTATTATTCCAGCTTTCTAAAATCCTTCCGTTCTACTGTTCAGCGGAGACGTATTATTCTCCTCCGCTCGTCTGGTACTGGAACAAAGTTGACTGTCTCAGGTTGTTGACCAGCGGGTCCGGAACCTCGGCTGACACGAGGCAAAGGTGGAGGTCCAGGCGAGGGGACTGTCGGCTCATCCGGGCTGTATCGATCTCCTGTGACACAGTTTATCTGCCAGGCAGTGGTGGCAGGGGGCAAAGTTACGGCGCAGGCGTTGCTCCACGGCTGCAGTCCTGGACAGACGTGGGGGACGTGGGGGACGTGGGGTAACGTCACGCTGCTGGGGGAGCTCTGCAGTGCTTTTCATACATACTCAGCGCACCTGTTTCTTGTAATTGCTGGGTTGTTTTGTTTTTTTTGTTTTTTTTAGTGCTGCAGCAGTGGAGTTTCCCAGTTTGGGACCAATAAATTGTATCTGTTCTATAATAATAAAAATAATAATAAAAAAAACAATTACACACCTAAAATACACCTCTACATCTATTGTTTAAATGTTTGCTCTCTCTCTCTCTCTCTCTCTGTCTGTCTGTCTGTCTGTCTCTCTCTCTGTCTCTCTGTCTCTCTCTCTGTCTCTCTGTGTGTCTGTCTGTCTGTCTCTCTCTGTCTCTCTCTCTGTCTCTCTGTCTCTCTGTGTCTCTCTCTGTCTCTGTCTGTCTCTCTGTCTCTCTCTCTGTCTCTCTGTGTCTCTGTCTGTCTCTCTGTCTCTCTGTCTCCCTCTCTCTCTCTCTGTCTCTCTCTCTCTCTGTCTCTCTCTGTGTCTCTCTCTCCCTCTCTCTCTCCCTCCCTCTCTCTCTCCCTCCCCCCCCCCCCTCTCTCTCTCTCTCTCTGTAGAGGAGGATGAAGTGTTGTCCGTGTGACTCCAGGAACCCCAACGGTCCGCTGGCTCACACTGTCAAGGACGTGCTGTCTACGTCTGGACCAGGGCGATGGTGGCAGTCAAGGAAAGGTGGGCAAAGACACAAGCAGAAGAAAACAGATGATGGAAGAAAGAAAGAGAGAGAGAGAGAGAGAGAGAGAGAGAGAGAGAGAGAGAGAGAGAAGAAGCAGACCTGCCACTTTAGAGGAGAGCTGCTTGGTGTGGATGTGACTGCCAACCTACTGAAAGCATGAGTTGTCCTTCTGTGAGAGTTCATGTCTGTGAGCATCACAACGATGTCAACCATGACAAAATCTGGTCCTCATCAACTCCATCCGACCGTTTTCCACTGAAACGCTTCTCCCGCGCTGAAATCTCACAATTGGAAATTATTGATCGTGCGCTGTTCCCACACAGGCTGCAAACGTTAAGAAAGCTGACCTGAAGTTACGTTCGAGTTGTGAACAATCAAAAGTCCGAGCGTCCATTCATTGTGTCTGACTGCCGGTAGGGACGAGTTGCCAGTTTATTGAGAAGGACAAATTCAGATCACCTGGAGAGGCCGAGTGAGGGCGGTAAAGAGTTTGAATTATGCTGGTGATCATTGAGTTGACTTCCGTCTCAGTGGTGCATCGTATCAAAAGTACATCTTCTTCTTCTTCTTCTTCTTCTGGTGCTGTTCTGTAGAAGTGAGCCCGGTCACCCTGGAGGCCAACCTGGAAAACCTCTTCCAGCTGGACAACCTGGTGCTCAGCTTCAAGGTAAAAAAACAAACAAAAACAAAATAACATATTTATGTGCAGAGTCACGTTGAACTCCAGCATCTTCTCTGTTTGACACTTTTAATAATTGTGACTCTATGTAAAGTTCTGGAATTAAAACTGAAGATGTTCTTTTCATCGGTGCAACCCCCCCCCCCCCCCCCCCGCCGCCCTAAAGGGCCCTCGTCCCAGTGAGTTTGTGGTGGAGAAGACCACCGACCACGGCAGGACCTGGCAACCCGCCCTCTACTTCGCCACAGACTGTCGCAAGGCTTTTCCTCAAGTCCCGACCAGGACGCCGCTCAGCCTTGATGAGACCTACTGCTACACACTGCCCCCTACTGACAACAATCCATACCAAGACCACACGGTGAGCTCCACTGAACTGGACCAAATGTGCAGCTTTGTGTATCTCACTGGCATGAATGACTTGAGCTTCCTTTGCTTTCCTCTGCAGATTCAGTTCAGTCCACTGCGTCAGTACTCTTACGTCTCAGCTCCCGACAGCAGGAAAATCGAGAGTGAGTGTTTGTGATGCTCCAAAGAGATGAACATCAGCTGTGACTGGATTCACTGCAGATCCAGTGACAGGTTGTGATGACATCTCGTTGGTTCAAGACAGTCGACTCTTGTCTGACTGTGATGTTGCGTTCTATCTTTTTTTTTTCTTCTTTTTTTTTCTCTCCAAAACTTTGGCACACAGCTCAAGAGCGGTGAAAACTTTCAAATCATTAATTATTAATTGAATTGAAAAAGGCTTTATAGCGCCACCTAGAAACCCTCAAAACACCCCCGTGCCCACTAGGAAGGCCGTAGAGGGATGGAACAAGAACCAACAACAAGAGCTTTTTCTGGTTTGATTTTTTTTTTTTTTTTTTTTTTTTTTTTTTTTCTATGATTTTTCTCTTCTCACAGGCCTTTATTCATACTGATATTCACGACTTCTCCTTCCTATCCCCAGAGCTGTCGGGGTTGACGGGCTTGAGGCTGAGGATGACAGAGCTCGGCGATGTGCCGCGTCTCCCGGGCCGAGCTCTCAGTAGATTCTTTGCCCTGAAAGAGATGCGGGTGATGGGAAGCTGCATGTGCCACGGCCACGCCAGCAGGTGCCTGCCAGACACCTACAGCAACGCTCTGCCAGACAGTGTGCAGGTAGGTTCCGACAGCACGGCGCTGGAGTCAACGCTGTGGACTCGTCCAGGTCTGCAGCTCTGTAGAGCTCAAACAGTTCTCGTTTTGTAAGCAGCCACGATGCTATGTATGTATATAAATATCTATGGAGAAAGATCATATATAAACCAGGTTCGTAGATAGAGAGAAAACCCAATGGGACTCTACAGTCAGGCCAGATAGTCGAACCCAGAGTGCAAAACCGAGCATGGCGACTTCCCTGATAGGCTGCAGCTGCACGCAACCTGGTAAGAAGCTAGCAGGGAATCTGAGGTTTGCCGTCAAACCTCCAGGTTTTCACATCTGAGCTCTTCAACTCGGATGCTTGGATTTATTTTAAGTGACGTTTTAACTACAAAAAAAAAAAAAAAGAGTTGTCTTTTAGGACTTTTGATGAAGTTTTAACTGCACCAGTGTGGTCATTTGAGTTGTTTTTCTTTCATCCCCCCCCCCCCCCCCCCGTGAAGCAGTTTGAATCGCCCTCTTGTATGAAATGTTAAAGCTAGCTTGAGGTTGTTTTTTTTTTTAGTAGTGTTCTTATGACAACTGAAGTGCCAAGGAAAATACCACACACTGCACATGGTGGCGTTTTACATGTTGGGGCCCGGACGTGTATTTGCCAGCGCCTTTGATGAGGTCGGTCTTGTGTGTGTGTGTGTGTGTGTGTGCAGGTGAGTCCCCAGTGTGACTGCCAGCATCAGACAGCAGGGGTCAACTGTGAGCGCTGCGCTGACCTGTACAACGACCTGCCGTGGCGTCCTGCAGAGGAGGGCAACACTCACACCTGCCAGCGTAAGACCCCCTCCACTCGCTGCCATTACTGCACCTTTTACCATTGTTTGCGTGGCCATGCTGGTCAATCGACTTCCTGTGTGTGTCTCTTGGTTCTCACAACCACGGCCCACTTTGTACACCGGATTTACAACTCAGAGTTTGCCTTATTCCAGGGCTGGGCAAACCTTTTCACTGGCGGGTCCACAGTTGGGTTGTACAGTGTGCCAAAGGGGGGGGGGGGGGGGGGGGGGGGAGTAGCAGAGCAGCAGCAGCAGATGGATGGAGTGTTGTGGTGAGCCACCTCATAGGAGGAAACAATGCATCATGGGATATCATGGAGGAAACATGTTGCTGGAATGTCAATGGAAAATGAAGCAAAGCAAAGTTGCAACCAAATCAGTGTCTTTGAAGCCCCACCAGGGTGTTTAGCTCTTAGAACCATCCAGAACCACCAGGGTGTTTTAGCTCTTAGAACCACCAGGGTGTTTAGCCCTTAGAACCACCTAGAACCATCCAGAACCACCAGGGGTTTAGCTCTTAGAACCACCAGGGTGTTTAGCTCTTAGAACCACCTAGAACCATCCAGAACCACCAGGGGTTTAGCTCTTAGAACCACCCAGAACCACCAGGGTGTTCAGCTCTTAGAACCACCTAGAACCATCCAGAACCACCAGGGGTTTAGTTCTTAGAACCACCCAGAACCATCCAGAACCTCCTAGAACCAGCAGGGTGTTCAGCTCTTAGAACCACCCAGAATCTCCTAGAATCAGCAGGGTGTTTAGCTCTTAGAACCACCCAGAACCATCCAGAACCTCCTAGAACCAGCAGGGTGTTCAGCTCTTAGAACCATCCAGAACCTCGTAGAACCAGCAGGGTGTTCAGCTCTTTATTGAAAAGAATCGTGTGTGTGTGTGTGTGTGTGTCCTCCACAGGATGCGAGTGCAACAATCATGGCCAGCGCTGCCACTTTGACCAAGCCGTGTACGAGGCCAGCGGCTGGAGGAGCGGAGGCGTGTGCGACGACTGTCTGCACCACACGGCGGGACCAAAGTGTGACCAGTGTGCCCCCGGCTACCAGCCCAACCCCCGCAGCCAGATGGACCGCCCCGACGCCTGCATACGTCAGTATTGGTCATCAGTATTGGTCCGACCCTCACGCGCTGCGGCTCGGGGAAGTCCCGCTGACTCCCTGCGCTCGCTTCCCCTCCGCAGGCTGTGTGTGCAGTCCAGAGGGGACGGAGAACGGCGGGCGCTGTGACGACGTCACCGGCTCCTGCCAGTGCAAAGCCAACGTGGAGGGTCCCCGCTGTGACCGCTGCAGGAGAGGCCACTACGGCCTGAGTGCCTCCAACCCACTGGGCTGCTCTGGTCAGTTCTCCCACTCTCATGTCTTCCACTGAGGAACACAAGCTGGATTTTCCTGCAACTCTTTTTTTTTATTTATTGTTTTTATATTAAATCAAATGTGAGGGTTTTATTGAACGGAAGGAAGTGCGTCGCTGCCAGCCTGGGAGGGAACTGGGCTCAGTATCACCTTGTAAGGTGAAGCTATCAGGTTTGAGCCCAGTGTTTTTTCCCTACGGTGGCAGCAGTGCGCTTCCCTATTATTACACATGATACACGTGAATCTGGCAGTAAAATCGGGAACAAATCAAGCATCAGCGTCTCTAAAGTGGACGCAACAATGTTCAGGTTCTGTCGTGGTGGGTGGAGCCTGGAGCAGCTCCGAGCTCTCACTCTGGGTGTTGAGGGTCCAGGGTTCTGGGGAGTCCAGTCCGACCACTCCGCGTGTGTGGATTTGGAGAGGATGTTTCACCGCATGCAGGACTCTGGGGCCCGGAGACCTCTGTTTAGGGCCCTGCAGTCCTTGTATATGAACCAGTATTTGCTGTCTACGACACTGACTGGATGTGTAAGGTGTGACACCGTGGTGACGAGGAAGTGCTCTGGGAACGGAGCTGCTGAGGCTTCAGAGGAATCTCCTGAGAGGAGAGCCGAGGCTGATCATCCTGTGCTTGTTGCTCCAGAGTGCTCCTGCCCTCCAGACAGTTCGCTGTCAGATGCCTGTGACCCAGTGACTGGCCAGTGTCCCTGCCGAGCCCACTTCCACGGTCTGAGCTGCCAGCTCTGTTCCAAGGGCTACTGGCAGCCGGCGCTGTCCGGACAGTGCCAGCCATGCAACTGTGACCCCACCAGGTCGTACGGCGATACCTGTGACCAGGTAGGACCTCTGCTGTCTCTGTCTGCACCAGCTAGCCGTGCATATTCCTCCAGTTCTATACGATAGCGTAGCGACTGCCCAGCAGCAGGCTTTGGTGCGCTGCAGTAGCCCGTAGTCAGTCGCCGCGGCTGTCACACTCTTCATCCTGCTCTTCATCCTGCTCTTCATCCTACTCTTCATTCCTGCTCTTCATTCCTGCTCTTCATCCTGCTCTTCATCCTACTCTTCATTCCTGCCCTTCATTCCTGCTCTTCATCCTACTCTTCATTCCTGCTCTTCATCCTACTCTTCATCCTACTCTTCATTCCTGCTCTTCATTCCTGCTCTTCATTCCTGCTCTTCATCCTACTCTTCATTCCTGCTCTTCATCCTACTCTTCATTCCTGCCCTTCATTCCTGCTCTTCATCCTACTCTTCATTCTTGCTCTTCATCCTACTCTTCATTCCTGCTCTTCATCCTACTCTTCATCCTACTCTTCATCCTGCTCTTCATTCCTGCTCTTCATTCCTGCTCTTCATCCTACTCTTCATTCCTGCCCTTCATTCCTGCTCTTCATCCTACTCTTCATTCTTGCTCTTCATCCTACTCTTCATTCCTGCTCTTCATCCTGCTCTTCACCCTACTCTTCATTCCTGCTCTTCATCCTACTCTTCATCCTGCTCTTCATTCCTGCTCTTCATCCTACTCTTCATCCTACTCTTCATTCCTGCTCTTCATTCCTGCTCTTCATCCTACTCTTCATCCTGCTCTTCATTCCTGCTCTTCATCCTACTCTTCATTCTTGCTCTTCATCCTACTCTTCATTCCTGCTCTTCATCCTGCTCTTCATCCTACTCTTCATTCCTGCTCTTCATTCCTGCTCTTCATTCCTGCTCTTCATCCTACTCTTCATTCCTGCCCTTCATTCCTGCTCTTCATCCTACTCTTCATTCTTGCTCTTCATCCTACTCTTCATTCCTGCTCTTCATCCTGCTCTTCACCCTACTCTTCATTCCTGCTCTTCATCCTACTCTTCATCCTGCTCTTCATTCCTGCTCTTCATCCTACTCTTCATCCTACTCTTCAT
This sequence comes from Nelusetta ayraudi, assembly GCF_046127955.1. Classification (NCBI taxonomy): domain Eukaryota; kingdom Metazoa; phylum Chordata; class Actinopteri; order Tetraodontiformes; family Monacanthidae; genus Nelusetta; species Nelusetta ayraudi. The sequence continues at coordinate 1,063,415 of NW_027466196.1, read as the reverse complement.
TCCTGCTCTTCATTCCTGCTCTTCATCCTACTCTTCATCCTGCTCTTCATTCCTGCTCTTCATCCTACTCTTCATTCTTGCTCTTCATCCTACTCTTCATTCCTGCTCTTCATCCTGCTCTTCATCCTACTCTTCATTCCTGCTCTTCATTCCTGCTCTTCATTCCCGCTCTTCATCCTGCTCTTCATTCCTGCTCTTCATCCTGCTCTTCATTCCTGCTCTTCATCCCTGCTCTTCATCCCTGCTCTTCATCCTGCTCTTCATTCCTGCTCTTCATTCCTGCTCTTCATCCTGCTCTTCATTCCTGCTCTTCATCCTGCTCTTCATCCCTGCTCTTCATCCCTGCTCTTCATCCTGCTCTTCATTCCTGCTCTTCATTCCTGCTCTTCATCCTGCTCTTCATTCCTGCTCTTCATCCTGCTCTTCATCCCTGCTCTTCATCCCTGCTCTTCATCCTGCTCTTCATTCCTGCTCTTCATTCCTGCTCTTCATCCTACTCTTCATTCCTGCTCTTCATTCCTGCTCTTCATCTTGCTCTTCATTCCTGCTCTTCATCCTGCTCTTCATCCCTGCTCTTCATTCCTGCTCTTCATCCCTGCTCTTCATCCTGCTCTTCATTTTTCACTCACGCTGTGGAAAACAGAGTGCTGCTGGACTGGGTCGCCTGTGTGAAGGTGATGGGATGTTTCAGTGTGATTCTGAATGGACTCTTGAGCCTTAGTGTCATATTGAGGGTAACCCAAGAGCAGTCAGAGAATCCTGGAGTCATCATCACAGACATCTCCAGTCCTACATGTCTGTTGATGTTTCCCTCTGTTGAGTTCTGAGACGGAGACTTCAGGAAGTGGTCTCGGTCATTCAATTCTGAATTATTTGTCGTATTGTTGAACATTGTTCACTGAGTTGAGTCTCGCTCCATCCAGGTGAGCGGTCAGTGCCAGTGCAGGCCAAACTTTGGAGGCCGCACATGCAGCGAATGTCCGGACAACACGTATGGAGATCCACTCCTGGGCTGCCGGCGTGAGTCTGCGTCCGTCACTCTTCAGTGTTCACTGCATCCTTCACTGTATCTGGGGGCTTCCTCTTGTTTTACAAATAATTATTCCAAGAAGTTACCAATGACTCTGACTCAAAACTTGGATTGTAATGAAAAAGAGAACATTTCCGCTGCTTTGCCAACTACTTTGAACCATTTTCAAAATGACAACTTTGCTTCACGATATTAAAAATCAGTGGACTAGGCACAAGGGGGCAGGGTGCCACTCTGGGTGTCACCAACACAGCGTAAAACGGCAGCAGCTGGATTCCTTTCTGTTATTACCGTGTTATTACAGTGTTGGCTGAGTCTTGACTGGTCTGGATCAAAACCTCCAGTCTAACACCGAGACCAGACCTCCAGGACTACACCACTGGTCTCATCACGAACCAGCAGCGACGGCTCCTCCTCTCTGGTTTCACTGGTTTCACTGGTGTGTTGTCTTCTTCCCAGCATGCCTGTGTGATCCTGAGGGAACCCTCCCAGAAGGCTGTGACAAGCAGACGGGCGCCTGTCTGTGTCGGCGCGGCGTCGCCGGACTCCGCTGTGACTCGTGCGCTCGCGACCACTGTCTGTCCTTCCCCACCTGCGAGGCCTGTCCCTCCTGCTACTTCAGCCTGGACGCCCAGAGGCAGAACCTGAGCGCAGCGCTGAGGAACTTCTCCCCCGCCGTCCTCCCCACGCCACCAGGAGGCGCAGCAGGAGACCTGGGGCCCCGGATCCGGGCCCTGGAGAGCAGCCTGAAAGACATCCGAGACTCCGTCTCCCTTCCGGTCAGCACTGAGCAGCAAGTGGACGAGCGCCTGTCACAGCTGGAGAGCCTCAGGTGAGGAGAGGCCGTGAACAGCAGAACCTAGACGGGAGCGTTCTGCTTCCATTGTATTCCTTTTTCAATAAAAAAACATTTTTTTTTTTTAAATGATCAACGTTACTCCATTTGCGTTGTGCGTTTTCTTTCTTTGATGTACGTTTGAAAAGCACCAAATGATTTTGTCTTCCAGGGATCAGATGAACAAGATGAAGAATGATATTTCACCTCTGACAAGAACCCCTGGTCTGGATTCAGAGCTGGACCGGCTGCAAGACCTGCTGGACCGCCTCACTGTGGAGTACAAAGCCAAGCAGGAAGCTGCAGGGAAGACCCCGCTGCACAATAACACAGGTGGGACGGCAAATATTCATATTTGATAGAATTGGTTGGGGGGGGAGTTCCGCTAATCTGTTTGTGAGATGTAAACACATTGTCGTCGTGCACAACTGCAATGTGTATTATTCATATAGAAATATATTCAGGAAGTCTCAGATTTGATTTGATTTTTCTTTCTATTTTCATTTTAATAGCGTACTTTGGCCTCTCTTTAGACTGTAGTTTAGCACATTGCATGCCTACAGATCAATAAATACATCCGTCCATATAAATGTAGTCGCGTGGAACGTAGACCTCGTAAATTTCATGCAACTGTCACTCAAGCATTTGATCTGCAGGCATTTTAAGAGCAACATGGGATTTTTTTTTTTTCATCACCATAAATGAACTTTAATACAATCAAAAGAGTCTGAAGTGTCACCAGCGTCAGTGTGACAGCGTTTAACACTGTGCTGCTCCCGCACAGGTGCCTTCTCTGCCATTCAGGATGCCTACAACGACTCCACTGCTTCTGCTCAGAGAGTGAATGCCAGTGAAGGGACCGTGGATGAGTCGGCTGATATCAGAGAGGAGATTGAAAATGACAAGAAGGTGCAGCCAGCCAATAGCAGAGAGCTGGACAGGCTGAACCGGAGCATGGCCTCTGGTCCAGACCTGACTCCTGTGGCCAGAGAGGTAACCAGCTGCTCCGTGTTGATGGAGGATGTCCTGTTTCCTCCGGATGAAACTGCTTCATCCTTCTCAAATGTTGTGTATCTTGTGAAGGTGTGCGGCAGCGTCCTGTCTGAGCCCTGTACCCCCCTGCGCTGCGACGCCGACCAGCTGTGTCCACCAGAGGGCACCCCACCGTGTCAGCAGGGGCAAAAGTGTGTGGGCGCTCTGCCGCTGGCCAAAAAGGCTGACTCGGACGCCAACGATGTCAAAGATCGGCTGGACAAACTCACCAAGAAGATCACTGACACTGCAGAGAAGGTAGCTGCGCCCAGAGATGTAGGACAATAGCAAGACGCAAAGCTGTGTGTGTGTGTGTGTGTGTGTGTGTGTGTGTGTGTGTGTTACTACCCAGAAAATGATAGAATAGCCTGAACAGGTTGCTGTATTCCTGCATTTCAACTTAAAAGGTGAATGTGACATATTATATAAAGGAATAATATGCAAATCAATATATTTCCAGTTTTTATTTCTTTGGATTTTGCTGATCAGGTCTTGCAGCTTTAAAAAAAACAAAACAAAACAAAAAAAAAACTCAAATCTTATAATAATTTTCTGAGTTTGTGGTTTTAATGAGCTGAAAATCTGAATGGGCAAAGTTACAACTAGGAAGTGCTTGAGAGGTCAGTGTGCGTGGAACGGCTCAATAAAATGTGTTGCTTTCATCTTTCAATGTTGAATTGCCAAAATAAAACAACTGTTACTGGGTATTCTCATTGTTCGGGCAGTACCTGTATATTCATCCCTTCGCGTATGTATTTATTCAGTAGCATGTTCTCTTCATTTCAGCTCCAGGAAACCCAGGAAACCACCAACCAGGCCCGACAGTCGGCAGCCAAACTCTCGGATAGAATGAAGCAGGCCCGGGACGAGCTGGAGGAGGACCTGAAGGAGACGCGGGACGTCATAAAGGGGCTGAAGGAATTCCTGTCAGGTAATGGTGTCTGTGTGGAGAGGCTGCATGGAGCTGCTGCTGCTGCTGCTGCTGCTGCTGCATTGACAGACACACTAGCAGTCAAAGGCTGGCCCACATACTTCTGATGTCATGTTTTTCCTTTCATTTTCATGACTGTTGACATTGCAGATTGTCACTCAAACACATATGGCTTATGTATGAGAGTTGTATGTTCTATCCTTCACCTGCTCGTCGCTCCATATAACAGTGAATCCTCGGACCACCACGTGGCTCGAACACTTTCATTTATTCGGCTACTCGAGCTCAAAACCCTCCCGGGTGACGACAGCCTCGCCGCGTTAACCATCGTGCACCTGTTGCAAGCCAACTACGGGACCTACTAGAACCCAAAATACACAACAGCCACCGCTGACTGCTCAGTGGGATGTTATCCACGTACCCGCTACACACGCTGAGAAATAACCCGCTGCTGCTTTGTGCCGCGCAGACCCGTCCTCCAACCTGAGCCACATCCAGAACGTCAGCGAGTGGATTCTGAAGGCCAAGCTGCCGCTCACCCAGCAGGCTCTGAAGAGGAAGCTGGACGAGCTCAAAGATTTGGCTGCCAACTTACCCGACAGCACAGCAGTGCTGAGGGAGGCAGAGCCACAACTGGACACTGCCAGGAAACTGCTGGACCAAGCGCAGGATGCCAGGTTGGCCCTCAAACCCCCCACCCCACCCACCCCCTACACACACACACACACACACACACACACTGTGAAGATGGTCCATCAGGTGTAGGTTCAGTCGAGCAGTCGGAACTGTTCCTGCCATGCAGCCGTCAGGCCATACAACTGCACTCAATAGTGATCGTCCTCTCAAACACTTGCGCTTCATAAAGGTGCAATAAAATAATAAAATACTTCTTCATACGTCAATATTATGTACATAACTTGTAAGCAGCGGGCTGTGAAGAGCAGTGGGAAAAGAAGCCAAAGGCTTAAAATGATGTCCGGGTTTAAGAATGACACTCGCTGTGTTTCCAGGACAGTTTTTTTTTTTTTTTTTTTCTTCAAAATAAAAGCGATATTTCTAAAAACTTCGACCATGTACAGTTTGCAGGCGTTTCTGTTGAATGGTTGTGAAGCGCATCGGCAAATATTCCTGTGCTCAGTTAAGGGCGGAACCTTTGACCTCTGGCAGTAGAAGTGAGTCGATTTTAAAAGGTTACGCCTGAACATTTACGTCTGTGTGAATTTGCGGAACTCCAGGTGGCAGAAGATGAACTTCAATTTGTTTTGTAATGTCCTTAATATTGTGATGGATGAAATTCTCGTTTTGAATTAATTTATCTTAAAAAATCCTGATGTATTCTGGAAATATGACTGCTCTATTCTATTCTATTCTATTCTATTCTTCTCACATCTTCATCTTGACCGTCTTTGTGCGTGGACAGGGACACAGCACTGGGTGTGAAGGCTAATGTGGATGACATGCTGGCAGGCTTTGGCCCAGTGGAAAACTCTGTTTCCAACCTTGGGGACAGACTGGAGGAAAGCTTGGACGCCAAAGACACTCTGAGCGACCAGCTGGGGAAGGTGGGCATCATCAAGGGGAGATCACGCAGTCCCATCACAACCCTGGTGGGCTTGCTTTGAGTTCAAGACCGGGCGGGTTCTCTGTGTGCAGGTCAAGGAGCAGCTGCCGCCAGCAGAGGAAGCTCTGGATGCTGCGGCAGAGCAGCTACGGCCAATGAAACCTCAGCTGGACGAGCTGAAAGGCCTGCTGAGGGACGCCAGTGGTCGGGCCCAGGACGCACAGGACAGCGCTGACGACGCTCAGAATGAAGCCGATTCAGTGAACGAGGTGAGTTTCTCCAGCTGCACAGAAAATGAGTGTTGTTTTTTAAAAAAAATAAATAAATAAATAAATATATATATACATATATATATATATATATATATATATATATATATATATATATATATATATATATATATATATATATATATATATACATATAAATATATATATATAATTAAATAAATAAATAAATAATTTATAGGATGAGTCCAAACTCTAAGGGGGAGGAAAAAAATAAATTGTAAAATTAAAAATAATAAATGCAGTCCATTTTATTATTTGGCAAAGCCGACATTCGGGAGATTTCAGTTTCTAATGTGTGAAGTGGGACAACGGAGAGCATGTTTTTTTTCTTGACGGAGGGATTTTGGTGCTTGCAGGACCTGCAGGATCTGGAGAAGCAGCTGAACGTGCTGAAGAAGCAGGCGCCGCCGCCTGCAACTGGTGGCGACGGTTCGGTGGGAGATCGACTGGAAAAACTGCAGCGGGATGTTGGGGTTCTGGCCAACACCACTGACAGCATCCTGAAGTCTCTGGGAGGTAGCGTGACCATTCTCAATGTTGACCACACATGTGTGAGCTCAAGCCCGGGCCATAGAGCATCAATACAGTCGCAAATAATGACGCTTCTTCCTCCACTGCTTCAGCAAGTGCAAGTGCAGTGTTCAGATCCCTCAGGAAGTTGTATTTCGCTGCAAAATGCTGACGATTTCATCACTAGCTGCGTTTCCATCACAGTGTTTTGCAAAATAAAAGTGATTTCTTAAAATGTCAACGGTCCCAACTGTGATTTGCAAGGTGTTTCCACTGAATGGTGTGAAGATCATGGGCCGTGATTCTCCAGAGATTTCACTGGAATCACGTCCAGGATGCTGCTTCTATTTTTCTCTTTGATGACTTGTAAAAAAAAAAAAATATTCCGTCTCCCCCTCCTCCTCCGTCCAATTGTAACGCGGCCATTTTCACTGGTCAGTCAGCTGGCCACGTGACCCCCGTACGTCACGTCCGCTGACGTGTCAATGCGAGCAAAGTGTTTCCATGAGACTTTAGCGATGTCCCTCTGTGTTGAGCTGCTTCCGTCACCGGTGTTTTATTGCCATATTTAGGTTTTGTGCAAGTCTAGGGGTGATGGAAACGCAGCCATAAGCAGCATTTCGTACCTTCACAAATAATATTTGGCTTTTCCAACCATGTCCATGCTCAATGTTGGTTAACAGAGTATGTTAACACACAGAGCAGGGCTGGAGAGACGGGGTTGAAGACGGCACATTTTCATCAACCTGCAGTGACGTCTCGGCCTCTGTTGCAGGTAAAGCCCAGTCCCTCAGGACCCTGCAGGATGACATCGTCCAGAAGTCAAGCAGACTGACCGGACTGGATGCGGCGCTTCAGGAGCGCCTGGACAAGCTCCGCAAGAAAGCCCACGACCTGAGCACTTGCCAAGGTTGAGAGCCAACCAGAGGCCGCCTTCAGAACCTCCACTCTGAGGGAGAGCTGGAAGCTCTCCGCTCTTCTGTGGAGGTGCTGCACTTGTGCTCGGGGCGCTGCAGGAGATGAGACTGTGTGGCCACTTCCCTCAGAAACACTTGTTTTTCTCAAACTGCTTCATTGTTAGTGCCAGTATAAAAAAAAAAAGTATCAGTGCAAATCGCAGTATCGCAGTATTCCTCTCCGTCTCATAGCATTTCCTCAACACTCGGTTGGTTCATTGTGAATGTCGCATGATGGTTACTGTTCAGGACTAGAGAAAGGCTGAATGTTAGCTTATTTATTTTTATTTGTGTGTATGTTGTATGTGTTGTTGTTGTTGTTGTTGTTTTTTAAACCTGTTGATCCGTATTTCCCACTGAATAAAAGAATAAGACTCGAGTTCAGATCAGCAGATGTTTCAAATGAGCTCATGAAGCAACAGGAGACCGGGTGCTACGTATTTATTAAGAAAATAATACAAAAATATTTGTCGCTGCAGTTGTGTATTTATCCAAGATATCACTGTTGGTGGCAGTTTGTGGCACTTCATAAGTACAGTTTGCTTTGTTTGTTTGTTTAAGAGGAGAGGAGCTTGTGTGCATCACAGTTAAGAATATAAATCTGCACTAAGTCCTTGAAGATTCTTTTATGTCAGTGGACGTTAGCGGAAAAAAAAAAAAAAAATCTCAACACAAATCATAATGGGTGAACCAAGAAAGAGGCAAAAAAATCTGCTGGTCAGGATGCAGAAGGTCTGGAAGCTTCCAGGGACAGCAACACGGAATCAGTTCAAGATGCTTCAGGTACGTTTAGATTCCTCAAAAAAATGATTTTCTATTGAAACATAGTTTCAGTGGTGGTTGGAGAAACATTGACTGGGATACACACATATACATATATATATACATATACACATATATATATATAATAAAGCATAAGATTGGTTTTCAGCAAGTGTGTTAACAGCCTGACTATGTCTTTGCATAAATAGTAAATTGTTTCCCTGGCTGGCAGACAGACCACCACAGAAGAAGAGTGCAGGGCAGAGCAGCAGCAGATGTTTGGCGCCAGTGCAAACCTGGAAGACAATGAGCAGAAGGACGTGAACACGTTGGTTTGGGCCAACCAGAAGGATGTCTGTTTCCAATGGAAGGTTGTGGCTTACGCGAAGGTGACGTGAGGGCCGACAGCCAATCACATGACAGAGCACACTCCCGACTGCAGCGGCTGCTCCTTCCTCTGGGCCGCAGCGTCACTGCGAAGACACATTGTAGCCAATGTTCATTGGAATAACAGAGAACTGACTCACGCTTTGTATGTTTGTATATTTCCAACTCATATTTCACTTTGCACTTTTTAAATTCTCTTTCTTTATTCCTCGTCCAACTCACCTCTTTGCCGGCCTGAAGAGGGCGCCGTCCAAACTGGACCGGCTGCCGTCCTTGGCGCCGTCTCCGCCTGAATCGGGGTCCGCGCGTGACAGATAGTCGTGGGCGTGGAGAGGATTGCCGTTGGGATCCAGGTCGGGCGCCTGAGGGGCGCCGGGTCCGAGAGGTCGGAGGTCACGCTGAGAGGGAGAGTGCGCCGCCGTGTCCGGCGAGCAGGGCTCGCTCTGGGGCAACTGCAGCTTCCTCATGTGGTGGACCACTGCGGCCGCGTTGAAGGCTTGCTGTTGGAAGTGGAAATGTAGCCACCTTTTGACTCGCTACGCTGTAGAACGCACAACATCTCGCCGCTACGCGTTGCAAAATGCTGCAATATGTGACGTCACACTGATGGATCCTCACGTCATTATTTGGAACTTTTAAATGCAGCCATGACTTCAGTATATACAATGACAAGGATCTCCTTCTGAATTTATACCCATTTATACTCAAGGCAATATTTTTGTATTTCAGATAAAGTACAAAAATATAATATTTAGTATATATATATATATTATACTATATTATACTATTATATCTATATAGACTTTATCATTTCTCCAGTATTCTTACAGTTGAATTCCAGCACTATTTTATAACTATATATATTATTTCTCACTGGAGTTGTCTTTGGTTGTTTTCTGTTTTGTTGTACAGTTGTATAAACTTCATTTAGTTCATAAGTTTGTATATTTATTTGAGTTTAGGGGTTTATATAAGTTTATATTTCCTCCTACCCCTTTTCGGACATGAATAACATTATTTTAACGTATATTTCACTGTTGTTTGTTTACTTATCCTATTTTTCTTAATTAATTCATTTATTTATTTTTGTTCATTTTTCTTTCGTACGTTTTGGTTTTTGTATCCCTTTTATTTTCTCATTTTCTTTCATGTTTATGAAATAAATCAATCAATCAAACCAAATCAAATCAAATCAATATTGAAAGTGAATGTTTTGACAATACTTAGGTCTCGGTGTGCATGTCAGGAACCTCACAGTGTGACTGCAGAGTTAATCAAGAGAAATATCTCACCCTCCACTTGGATTTGGCAAAGTTTCTCTCCATCTGTTCACACACAGACTGAAAAATGTCTACGTCTTTCGCTGCATTCTCGGCAATCCTGCAAACACAACGTTATGTCTTTGAGCCACTGGAGCAGAGCTGAGGTGTGCGCTGGAGGCTCGACTGACGGCCAGAACACAGACACTCACCAGGGGTGCGACAGGGCCTGCTCAGTCAGGAAGCGCTTGGTGGGGTTCTTCTCCATCATCTTCCTGATGAAGTCTTTGGCTGTGGACAGACAGATGGTGCACATACACGTACACATGTTTAATATGTTTGTGAGCAACATATGAGAACATTGAGTATTACACAGGGTGGTCTTGAAGACACTTTGAAGGTCTAGAAGATGGATGGGTGGACAGCGGTGCTGCACTGCTCCTCCAAAGAGCTTCTTCTGGAACCATCTTCAGAAGAGCAGTGATAGGAAGCCATGTAAGAAGCCCACCTGTCAGAGCTCAACCCTTCTTACAAACCCTCTTAGATCTTTCTTTTTTTTATAATTATTATTCTTTCTTTATTTTGGAAAGGACAGAGAAATTACACATTACTACAAAATAAAAGATTAAAGTCTTTCCATTTTTTGTTTAAGTCCTGGTAACTTGCATTCCTGGGAAACAGCAAACTTACTCTTTTAAAACCTGTACCGGTAGAATGGCAAGTACTGCTTTGTAACAGAAGTTTGATACAAGTTAAATTTTATGAGATGAATCGTTCACAAGAACAGCGAACCCCTCTTAGATCTTTAAGAAGCTGCAAAGCCAGGCCATTATTTCCAGAGGAAATTGGTCAATGGTATTTTGAGCAGTGAACGTTCATCCACCCCGGGCCACTACCTGAGTCAGAGATGTCATCCCAGAAGGGTGAGTGGAAGGCGTACTCTGCTCTCATGATCTTGGAGAAGAGTCGCGTCTCGTTCTCTTCAAAGAAGGGGGGGTAGCCGCACAGGCTGCCGCACAGAGGACACAAAACGGTTCAGGTCGAAGTCAGTGAGCCGTGCTTTATTTGTGCAGTGCATTTACAGGGCAAAAACTCACAGGATGTAAGTGATGACGCCAATGGACCAGCAGTCCACTGCTTTGCTGTAGGGTTTCTGGGCCAGAACCTCTGGAGCTACACAATCACACATTAGGCAAAACAGTGATGATTTGACTCCAGCAGAGGAAGAAGACACCCACTTTCCATTGTCCTATACACAGGTGTAATAATATATGAAATGTATATAAATATATAAATATATGAGCGCTATTTCTTTCAGAGGGAGTGTCCACTTCAAACAGCACCGTTGTACAGCACTGCGTGGAGGCTCGCAGTGCTGTACAACGTGTCATATTGTAATCTGACACGTTGTACAGCACTGTGTCATATTGTAATCTGTACAAATCTGTACAATCTGTACAATATGACAAAGATTTACACGCAGTGATTTGGTAATGATGGCTTTGTCAAGTAGGTCATATTATCCCTTGAAAATATATATACAAGTATTCATTTTTAAGATCCATTAAGTTGCAGTTTAATCTAACCATGATGACGGGGGGGGCTCGACGCAAAACAATCGCACAATGACAAACTCACCCACGTATCCTGGTGTGCCGCAGGCTGTGGACATCACACCGTGCTCCATCATCTTGGACAGACCAAAGTCACTCACCATGATCTTCGCATTCTCATCCGTGTTGTAGTACAGCAGGTTCTCCGGCTGGTCAGAGACACCAGAGAGAGAGAGAGAGAGAGAGAGAGGGAGAGAGAGAGAGAGAGAGAGAGAGAGAGAGAGAGAGAGAGTGGGGGACGCCGAGTCAGATCACATGACAGCTATCATGGCAAAAACCACTGTACGTCACAGTGATTTTGCTGGTATATATACATATATGTGTGTGTGTGTGTTATATAATGTGTATATACTGTAGATTTGTATTGAATTCAATGCTCAGCACTTCTGATTGGATGCTAACTGACGTGCAATGACAAAGTTGAATCTAATGATCCAATCTAATCGATATCTGTGTGTGTGCATGTGTGCGTGTGCGTGTGTGCGTGTGTGTGTGTGTGTGTGTGTGTGTGTGTGTGTGTGTGTGTGTGTGTCTCTCTCTCTCACCTTGAGGTCTCTGTGTACGATGCTGTTTTCGTGCAGGTAGCTGACCGCCTGCAGCACCTGCTGGACGACCTTGCTGGCGTCTCTCTCAGTGTAGACGCCTCTGTCTAGGATGCGGTCGAACAGCTCGCCGCCAGACACTCTGTGTACGGAACGCACAAACACGTTGAAGCAAAGAAAAGAAAAAAAAATTGATCTTTTCCCACCAGCCGTCTCAACCTGGACCGTAGCGACGGGACGGCGACAGAACAATAGGAAGGGTTCTGGCGTTGAAGGGGTTGGGTGTGAGTTGGACTTACAGCTGCATGACCAAGTAGTAGTGACTCCGACTCTCATAGAAGTCCTCCAGCCCCACCACGTTGTCATGCTTTATCCTGAAAGAGTGCCAGGCAAACATGTGTTTCATGGATATATCAGCGCGGTTACACTGCAGTCACTGCAGTGTAACCCGTTAGAGACCAGTGTGTCTTGAGGTTGACCGACCTTTTCAGCACGCGGATTTCGTTTTCCAGGTTGCTGTGAGCCAGGTGCTTCCTCTTGAGACACTTCAGGGCATAAAGGTTCCCAGTGTCCTTCTCTCGAACCATGTACACCTCGGAGAAAGATCCCCTGCGTGAGCAGAGTGACGGAAGAAGGAAAGAAGGAAAGAAGGAAGGAAAGAAAGAAAACCAAGAATGACGCGCAGTGCTAAATATTTAAAGTCGCCCAAAAAGCACTGCAAAAAGCACTGATAGAAGAGCTTTTAGTTCAAGATGAATTCCAATCTTAACTTGTCCGTTTAAGATCCAGGATTTGGTCTTAGACTGACTCTAAAGTGTAGTTCTCATGACGCTGCGACTGGTGAGTGTATTTACAACACCATGCCATGTGTGAGCTGTTCTATCGCTTTTACCAAAGCCAAAGTTCACAGGCTCAAGTTGAACTTCTGCAGAGTCCCTTGTGATTTTGTTCTTAATGATCAGAGGTGGCAAAGGTTTTCACATTCTGTACTAAAGTTAAAAAAAAACAATGATACTTGTGCAAAAACAGCACTCTGGTCAAAGTAAAAGTACTGACACAACATCTTTACTCAAGCAAAAGTAAGAAAGTACCAGTTCTGAATTGTACTTCAGTCTTTTTTTTATTTATTTTTTTTTTTTATTTAATTAATGCAACAATACTTGCAGCAATAATATCACAGCTTTATGGCAGCCAAAGCCAATATTAATAATACAATATTTGACTGAGCCGGGTACTGCTCGAAGTCAGTAGGTAGGTAGGTAGGTGCTACATTGTATCAGCAGGCTGTTCAAGGTGCTGTTCAGCTTTGTTCCAGCGACATGACGAGTGCAGGGTGAATAAATCCCTGGCTGAGAACACCCGCACTGCCGACAGAACACACTGATAACGGAGGCGCGTGGCTAAGCCCTCGACAGCCACACGTCTCTCGCTCCGCTCTCCACCTGCATCCTGTCTTCTTTCTCACACACCCTGTCCCCTCATTCACAAATATAGTCCGTCACACTGCTAATCCAATCATCAAGTAGTGCTAGGATGTTCCCGCACGGCGGCTCTGACGTCAGTGCCGGCCAAACCGTGCTTTCTTGTTCTATCAATAGTTTGATCTCCTTTTATTTCACTGCCATGTTTCTTTTTCATTCAAATATCTTTTTCTTTTTTCTTCTTCTTCTCTATTGCACCGCATTCCACGTTGCTGTAACTATGTGCATTTCTCCCCCCATGTGTGGGATAAATAAAGGCATTCCATTCCATTTTATTCTATTTCACTCTATTCTGTTTATTCTATAGATCATAGATGCAAGTGATAGGACTGCTGGTCTGCTGGTTCATTCACGACAACATTAACCTGAGGGCTCCATTGAAAAAACAAGATCTGGGAGAGAGGAGTGGGGGGTGGGGGGGGGGGGTTATCCTCCTCAAAAACAGGTCATTTAAAAATGTGCCCGCCGCTCATCGGCGACGATTAACGCTGAATAAAGTTGAGAGTTTTTTTTACTCACGAGCCCATTTTGCCCAAGAAGTCAAAGACATCTTTGATGCTGGTGACGCTTTTCTTCCAGCTGCAAACGATCTCCTTCCGCCCCATCCCGGCTCTCACGTTGCCGCAGACTCCTGGGGGACACGACGGCGGTCGATCCAGTTATTTTTTTTTAAAACAAGATTCTGATTTTCCTTGCTATTAAAAGTTTTCCCCACAGAAGCTCAGGTTGTCCACTGAGGTTATGGCGTCTGGACCTCTTGCTACCTACTAGTATAATGTACCTTTGATCCTACACATAAAGAGATATCTGCAACGCGAGTTCGGGGTAATTCTCCTGTGAGGTTCAGTTGAACAACTTTTTCCCGAAGCGGCCCAATTGAACCTGTAACTGCAGGTGAGCGGGATCTCCTTCCTGCCCCTCCAGACCTCCTCGACCCGTGTGCCCGTTACATAAACAGTTGCATGAGCTGCATGGCTGAGGTCAGCCTCCTCTGCCTAAAGCCCATTTGTTCCCGTCGGCCGCACAAGATTGAGAAAGGCCGAAGATTAAAGAGGTAAATAGCAAAGGCTAATCTTCTCAGCCGTCCTGCCGTTGCGTCTGAGAAGGGACGCACTTAAGTAGAGATTGAAAAGTTGCTCCTTTATCTCCTCTCGGTTTGAATCATTTATAAATACCGACAGTACTGCTGCAGTAGGATTTGATTTGATTTGATTTGATTTTTTTTCAATCTTATATCAATAATGCGGTTCCTCGTTTACAGCAAAAAATCTTAAAATGCTCCATTTCTAGGAACCTGCAGTTTAAGGAATGGAATCTAAGTAGAACATTTTTAACACGCACACACACACACACACACACAAACACGTGCACACATATACACACACAGCATGTTAGACATTATGTGACTGTTCACAAGTGGCCTCAAAACCATAAAACCATGCTCTGTTAGTTTTCTACTTTTCTGACCGTTTAGAAATGCTCCACAGAATAAACAACACAATAGAATAATAATAATAATAAAAAAGTTGATGTCTGTCTCATAACAGTGCACCACGTTAGAAAAAACACTCAAACATTACTGCAAAAGTATTACGTTGGAATAATATGACACGACTTTCTAATCTGTACAGTTTTCCTCTGGGAAAATGAAGGCTTTCAAAAGAAAAAGAACATTTTATGTAACACAATTACATTGATGTTGAGTCTCTTATTCATTGTCACTATGATGTAATGGATGTTTGTTTGTTTTTTTCAAAGTGTAAACCTACCTTGGGAGCGAGGAGATGCTTGAGGTGAGGTATCCTGGAGGTACCTGACTGACTCTCGACACGGAGGAGCTCTGCAAGGGGAAGTGGGAGGAGCCTCGTGTCTCATCCATCCAACCCAATGCAAGACTGCAACTTGTACAGTACTGGTGGGTGGGTGTGTTTGTCTTTTTTAGCACGGCTGCGAGGATGAATAA
The DNA here is from genome assembly GCF_046127955.1 of Nelusetta ayraudi. Lineage (NCBI taxonomy): Eukaryota > Metazoa > Chordata > Actinopteri > Tetraodontiformes > Monacanthidae > Nelusetta > Nelusetta ayraudi. Next base: position 1,048,263 of record NW_027466196.1, on the reverse strand, counting down.
CAACAAGAATGCTGAGTTACAAAGTCACTGACGAGAAACTACTGAACAAAGACGTCTTTGAGATTGACGCGTTCCGTTGGAATTGTAGTCGATGATATGTAAAAAAAACAACAACAACAAAACAACAAAAAAAAACACACATTTATTTATTTATTTATTTATTTATGTATTTATTTATTTATTTATTTATTTATTTATTTATTTATCAACTTACTTACTTAACTTCCTTGCCTAATTATTTTAGGGGAAGTTCTGACTTATAATCATAGAGAACTCGCGTTGTTTTATGTTTCTAAATCAAATTACATAGATAGATAGATAGATAGATAGATAGATAGATAGATAGATAGATAGATGAATAATACTCAAAACTCGTCAAAGTGTTTTTGTTTGTTTTTGTTTGTTCTTGTTTGTTCTTGTTTGTTCTTGTTTGTTCTCTGCTCTCACAAAGACAAGACTCTGACAGACTCTGGGTATTCAATTTGACGCGCAGGTCGACGGGGGTGAGGTTCCACCGTGGGTTTCCCAGCAGGTCCAGGTTCTCCGCCTTCGATCCTCCCTTCCGCCAATGACAACAAAGAGCGTCATCGACGCCATTTGTTTACGTCGTTTCGACTAGTTGAGCGGAGAAAATAATTAATATATAAACTGACGATTGGGGCGCTAAATCTAAAACAAATCTTGAATAAAATGCACAAGTACATTGTTTTTCAGTGAGGTAGATGCACGAATGAAAGGTTGGGAAAATATATTTATCGCTAGTACAATAAATCGCTACGTTTAAACGTCAAGTAGCCTCAGATTTGCAGTCCCGCTGACGCTGCAGCCGGCGGCTCGGGCTAAGCTACATGCTAACTAGCCAGCTAGTGAACAATAGCACAACAGTAGTCCTTGCTGACGACATACTGTATGTTTTTTGAATTTGAAAACATTGTATTTCCCTACTCCGATTATGATTGCGTGGTGCAGCCTTATTGTAACTGTAAAAAAAAAAGGCCAGCGACGTCAGTACTAGACTAGTACTAGCCTGCTAGGCTAGGTTAGCACACTGAGCTAACGGTAGGTTGCGTCTGTTAGCTTAGCATTAGCATCAAGGAGCTCAGTTTAGCACAAGCGCTAGATTGGTGAACATTTGCTTCGTCGTTTTTTTTTTTAATGTTTGACTGAGTGCTTTTGCGATACATCTTAGGGCCATGGCTCCTCGCTTGCAGCTGGAAAAAGCGGCTTGGCGTTGGGTGGAAAGCGTGAAACCAGAGGACATCGGGCAGGAGCACATCGACCTCGCATATCGCGTCAATCTCCCTGCCTGTAACAGGGGAACTTGCAGGTACAGTGTCAAAACATTTCCATCATCTTGAACCTTGCGGTGGCTTTTGCAAATGTCTAATGCATTACCAGTCCACTCTGTAGATAAATTAAGACCCTTATGGCCATGGCCGAAATATGATGCTGATGTGTAGTTAAAGCCTGGGTGAGGTGGTGATAGCATGCAAAATAACATCATACACTTTCGTCATAAAGATCCGCACTTAAAGTCGTTGCAAAGGAACGTAAAGCAATGTAGTTTTGACGGATTGGTGGTCTAAATGCCAAAGGTCACAATCCTTCGTGTAATATGAAAATACTATGCCATGTTTAGACTGATCTTGACCTGTCTTTTGAGACCGTACACTTGATGACAGGCTTTCAATTCAAAGTGTCGCTGGTTCTTTTCAGTTTTTGGACGGCTCTAATAAATCGTGCTTCACTGATTTTGACATGAATTTGACAGAAGGAACTGCAAAGGGAATCCCAACTGTCTGGTGGCAATCGGTGAACAGGCATGGCTGGGAGAGATCGATGAAAACACCTTCCACAATATCGACGATCCCAATTCCGAGCGGAGGGACAAGGTGTGTTTTCGCCCGCTCGCCCTTGCGACATCTTACTTTTCAATGACACCGTTGTTGCGGCTGATTTGTTAAATGTTGTCACCTGTGACTCATCATGAATACAACTTATCTCTGTACATCTTTTCCCGTTTTCCTTGTCTGTGACCCGTTGCAGAATACGTTCGTTGGACTAACCAACCTGGGTGCGACATGTTACGTCAATACATTTCTGCAAGTGTGGTTCCACAACCTGGAACTGCGCAGGAGCGTCTATCAGTGTCACAACTCCCGAGCAGAGGCACACGACACCGAGTCAGGTACAAAATCCCCGACGCTTTGGTTGTTTCATGCGTTTGAAAAGTATCTTTGTTTGTTTGCCAGTTTTAGTTACAAGTCTGTGCAAACACTTCCTGCAAAATGTTACGCTCGTCCTCTTGTTTTGAGCAGAAGCCACAGAGAATCCAAACTCCCAGACGCACAACTGATGCATGCGATCAAAGCAATCCCATTTGTAATCGACATAAAAGCTGCCCTGCAGTCCAAAATAAGCTTTTCTATGTCTTGACTGATGATTATTGAATCCAATTGTGGCTGTTGAGCAGTCAAGTTGACAGCAATATTACAATTAAAATACTTGCCAAACTGCACAAGAGAACTTGCCAGCAATTTCATACGATTCTCAAAAGATTTGGCAGTAAGAAAGCCACTGTTAAATGTTTAGTAGTTCTTAGAAACAAAAAGAACAAAAGGTGCAAACTATGATTTTTAGTGCAGTGTAGAAAACTCTCCACTTTGTTGTACGATTGTCTCAAATTTTTATTTCAACACTGTGTTGTTGTTTTGTTTTTGTGTTTGTTTGTTTGTTTTGTTTTTTTCAGATTATGAACCGCAGTCCATCTGTGAACATCTGCAATATTTGTTTGCACTTCTGCAGAACAGCAATAGGAAGTACATTGACCCTTCAGGGCTTGTTAAAGCACTTGGTCTGGACACTGGACAGCAGCAGGTAAAGCACAAAGTGCCTCGTCGTCTACCGCCCCCGCAGTTAGCAGGGACGCTTCACACTTTAGCATTGCATTGGATAATCAAGCAACCCCGTAGGGCTGCAGGTATTTTTATTAATCTCTAGATTTTAGTAGTGGATCAATTACGTTGGCTTTTCTGATGTAATAAATCAGTATTACATGAGAAAATGTAAGGAAATCATTTAAATTCAGCAGAACGTCCTCCAATCATGTTGTCCCGCTCACTTGAGTTGATTTAGAGATAAATCACAATATCATGGAAATGGGTTTGATGGACAAACGCTGACGTTGTGAATACTGTGGTCATTTGACCTGCGCTTTTTCATCTGGTTGTATCCTCTGCGTGAATAGCATACATTGTATTTGTAATACCATAGCTTGGTTAGCGTAGTGTTTCTCATTGTCAATGCAAGCTGAGATTCTCTCTCTGCTTTTCTGCTGGTTTGATCGACCTGCGGATTCTTCTGGCAGCGACTCAGCTGCAACCTGGGATGTAACCATGGTTTAAGTAGCCTCGTCAACTAGCATCAAATCATCCAAGGGAAATCTCCTTTTTGTTTCATCTTTGATGGGAATTTCTGAAAAGTTGACCTCAAACTTAACCATTAATACTTAGTTAATGCTCTAAGAAGTAGAAAAATACCTTTATTCATCCATACATTTGGGAAAAATAATGATAATAAATGAGTGACGGCGCACTCACCTCAGCCCTTTCACTTGCAGGATGCCCAGGAGTTCTCTAAACTCTTCCTGTCTCTACTGGAGGACACGCTGTCCAAGCAGAAGAATGCAAACCTTCAGAATGTCATCCAGCAGCAGTTCTGTGGGCAGTTCTCCTACGTCACAGTGTAAGGCCCGCAGACACACTCTCCCCACAACACCTGTCGGAAGAAGCAGCATGAGGAAGACCTGGTGGACGCCAAGCCCCGGCACGCACTGAGGCTTGTGTCATTGTGACGTTCCAAGTGCTTTCCATAGCCCACTTGTGTTTTGTTGGTCTGTTGTGCAGCTGTAACCAGTGCGGACGCTCCTCTGCACTTCCATCCAGATTCTATGAACTGGAGCTCAACATCCAAGGCCACAAGAACCTCTCCGAGTGCGTCACTGAGTTCCTCAAGGTAGCTCTCACTCTCTCTCTTATTATACACATTATTATATGATGTTACTTTAGTATGTAGTTCCTTCCTTTCTTGAATCGATATTTGATTTGTTTGTTCGTTTGTTTGTTTTTTGGGTGTTTTTTTTTCCTCTTCCTGTTATTCTATTTTTTTCTTTATTTTATTCTCGACTTTTATTTATTTATTTATTTATCTATGTGTCTATTTACAACTCTGTATATGCAGTTATGCTGATGCACAATCATGTGCATGTGGGTCTTTTAACTACTTTGTTTATACTGTGTGACTTATTAGTAGGTTCTATCTTGAATAATTTCGTTTTTTTGTTGTTGTTTTTTCCCCCTCTTATTTGGGAGTACCTGTGTGTGTGTGTGTGTGTGTGTGTGTGTGTGTGTGTGTGTGTGTGTGTGTGTGTGTGTGTGTGTGTGTGTGTGTGTGTGTGTGTGTGTGTGTGTGTAATCCAAAAATCAATCAAAAATCTTGGAATAATAATTTCCTTCCTTTCTTTCTGTATAAACAGTTTATACAGAAACCCCTGACAGGGGTGTGTGTGTGTGTGTGTGTGTGTGTGTGTGTGTGTGTGTGTGTGTGTGTGTGTGTGTGTGTGCGTGTTCCCTCGTGTTGACCTCTGACCCTTAACCCTGCAGGAGGAGAAGCTGGACGGCGAGAACCGCTACTTCTGTGAAAGCTGCCAAGGCAAGCAGAGCGCCACCCGCAGGATCAAACTCAACAGCCTCCCCCCGACGCTCAACCTGCAGCTCATGCGCTTCGTCTTTGACAGGTCAGCCCAGGCTTTCGGTGGTGGAGAGGCACTGAGCTGAATTCGCAGTGTGTTGCAGTGTGTGTGTGTGGCGCATGAACTCGGGTGTGTTTGTCTTCCTCCAGACAAACGGGCCACAAGAAAAAGCTGAACACGTTCATCAGTTTCCCGGAGCAGCTGGACATGGGACCTTTCCTGGATGGGAAACAAGGTGTGAGCAGTGTGAGCAGTGTGCACCTCTCGCACAGTGGAGACTCACCAGCCACGTCCTCCAGCCGTCACCACGCTTCTGCGTAGGGCTATGGCCAAAATGCTAGTCACCATTATTTTAGTTTAGATATTGAAAACCACGATTATTCATCATGTTAGGTCAAACATGAAATTGAGCCGAGACGTGGCAAAAACCTGGCACACAGGGCAACACAGCTGACTCATGCCTGCAGAGAGTTTTCTTTAAGTGCAAACCAATGGGAAAAGATGAAGCCTGTTTAGAACAGGAACATACTAAGAGCAACAGGAGCATCACTACAACACGCCTAAAGAGTTTTGGCAGGAGAACCCAGCGTGCTGCACTGTCTGCTGCCGACACCGAGTCTCTCTCTCTCTCTCTCCCTCCCTCCCTCTCTCTCTCTGTCTCTCACACTCTCTCTCTGTTCTCTCTCTCTCACTCACTCTCTCTCTCCTTCTCTGTCCCTCTCTCCTCTCTCTCTCTGTCTCTGTCTCTCTCTCTCTCTCTTCAATCGTTTGAGGCTGCTGCACTTCCTGCCGCTGCTGCAGGATTTGCTCGCTGGCTATTCCGGCAGCTTAATGAAGTCTTAACCTTGCGTTCGCCCCCTGGTGGTTGGATGACTGAAAGTGCTCGGTTTGACAGCGGGCGGTATTCCTCTACGTGCATCGGTGTGAATTGCCACCTCATGACAGTCAAAGCCTTTCAGTCACACTGGAGAGGTTTTTCCAAGTGCAGCTGTTTGCATCACCAGGTTCTATTATGGCCATGTTGAGGCTTTGCTCAGTTCCAGGGGTGATGGACACACAGCTGGTGCCTCTCGCTTTTCTACTGCGTTACTTTGTGGCTGGCTCGGTCAGAGTGGGTGTGGCCCACAACAGGAGCACAACAGGCAGTGTGGAAATGCGTGAAATGTACCGTGAACCTTTTGTAATGTTTCATCTGCGTTTGTGTGAATGTGTAATCGTAAACATCCCGAGTCAGTACAACGTTCTCCCCTCTCCCCCCACTTTATTGCCCCATTGCTTCAGACCAGAGCTGCATGTACGAGCTGAGTGCCGTGCTGATCCACCGGGGCATCAGCGCCTACTCGGGTCACTACATCGCCCACGTGAAAGACGCCTGCACCGGCGACTGGTACAAGTTCAACGATGAGGAAATTGAGAAGATGGAAGGCAAGAAGCTGCAGCTGGGCATCGAGGAAGACATCGGTAAGTTGCTCACTGGAGGAGTGGTGGGCGAGTCACGGCCTGACAGTACCAGACCTGACAGGAAGTGGGCTTAGCGGTTTTAACTTTGTGGGATAAATTTGGGTTGTGGCTTTATTATGGTGAAGGAAATGTGGGTCCTGAGTCTCCAGCAGTTGAGAACCACTGATGCAGACCCTCAGGATATTAGAATAAAGTGGAAGTGCATGCAAATCTCTTTCTCTCTGGAGCTGTTTGCTATCGGAGATATAAAAAAATAAAAAATAAACATTGTTTTGTAAAAAAAAAATGTGACCAGAGTTTACTTGTTGTTGTGGTCGTGGTTGACTGTCTTCCTGAAATTCTCTGCCCCAGCTGAGACCTTGAAGTCCCAAGCACGGAAGCCCAAGTGCAGTAAAGGCTACCACTGCTCCAGAAATGCCTACATGCTGGTGTATAAAGTTCAAGACGAGACGCACTCAGACCCCTCCGGCGCCGTTGTTGAGGTGCCATGTGAGTAGAGCTCCAGTTCACTCCAGTTCACTCCAGTGGAAATGAACAGGGTGGCCTCAAAAATAAAGAACATTCCCACAACTGCAGGTTTCCAATGGCTGCTTCAGAACTTTGGAGACAGATCCTCATTTCCAAGTTACCTCCAATTCACACCAGAAGCATCTGCTTGACTCGTGCTAGCCTAGCCTAGCTTAGCTTAGCACTACCAAGCTAGAGGAAACAGTTAGCGCACCGGCTAACTTGGAAATGAGGTCACGTGTCTGAAATTCCTGAACCAGCAGCCTCGGAGGACGAGACCCACGTCGAGGCTGGGCGTTTTCATCCAAAATAAAATCCCAATTTTTTTATTTATTTATTTTCTCTGAAAACTCGATTTCCGACTTTGTAAAAATAATTTAGCAGGTGCCAACCCGGAAGCATCAAAGAGGAAAATCGATTTTCCGATTTTCCTCCATTTAACATCGTTACCACTAAAAAAAAAAAAAAAAAATCTGATTTGGATTTAAAGTCGATTCATGGCATCATTGTTTTCCCCCTGTCTTTCTTTCTTTCTTTCTCTCCCTTCTTCTATTCCATCCCGCCCACCCCGTGCCGGCTGGCCAGCCTTCCTCCAGAAGCTGGTGGATCGAGACAACCACACATTTGAGGAGTGGTGCAGTGAGATGGCTCACATGAGAAAACAGAGCGTGGATAAGGGCAAGGCCAAGCATGAGGAGGTGAAGGAGCTCTACGAGCTTTTACCTGCAAGAGACGGTCGGTAAAAACATTCCCTGATCTCTCTCACACACACACACACACACACACACACCAGTTCACAGACGCGTCTTTACATATTTGATGTTATGTTTAGGTTAAAATGAACAACGTTGTATGAAAAAGGACAGTGGACGCACACTAGCAGTCAACGGTTTGGACTCGCACTGTGAATTGAATGTGTGACTACTGCACACTGCAGCTTCCCACTGAAGGCATCAGAACTCCGTCACATGGAATCATGGAGGGAACAATCAAAGCGTCAAAGAACTCACGTTTTATATTGAAAGTCTTCCATATGGCCACCTGTCATAAAAAGCATCTTTAGAGTCACTGAAGTCTTTGCTGCATAATGACAGATGTCTTGCTCACATACAGGCACCACCCGAACAATGAGAATATCCAGTAAAAGTTGTTTTATTTTGGCAATTTAACATAAAAGATGAAAGCAACACCTTTTATTGATCATCTCAAGCAGTTCCTTGTAGTAACTTTGCTGATTAAAATTTTCAGCTTATTAAAAGCACAAAGCCGCAAACTCAGGAAATGAGAATACTGTGAAAAGCTTCAGTTTTGTAGCTTCAAAGAGTCCAAAGAATCCAAAACCCCTGCAAAAGGCTCCTGAGCCTTTAGAAAGTCTGTGTTGGGTTGTTGGCTCACAAGAGTTCACACATGGGCAAAAACAACAACCTTCTCAGGAGGTTCTAATGTTCTGGCTGGTACTGTATGTATTTCACGTCTTCAATGTCTGTCTGCAGTGGAGAAAGAACGCATCAGAACCAGTGCGTCCAAACCTTTGACTGGTAGCGCAGTCGTGGCTTCAGAACCCTGTTGTTGACCTCCTCCTCGGGGCGAGCCGGCGGTTCCGTTTGAACGTGGCTTTGTTCTTCCTCCGCAGGGGAGCCGTACGAGTTCATCCCGCTGGAGTGGCTGAAGAAGTGGCTGGACGACTCCACCGCCACCAAGGAGATCGACAACACTCTCTTCCTGTGCTCACACGGCAAACTGCACCTGGACAAAGTGGCCGAGTCCAAGAGGGTTTCCCTCAAAGCCGCTCGCCTCCTCTTTGAGCGCTACAGCGGCGGGCCCAGGTTGGACGGTGAGTGGCGCCGGGTCCAAACCTCCGTTTGAGATGCGAACAAGAAGGTTTGTTTACATCTTAAAAGTGTGTTTTTGTTTTCTTGCGGCTGCACACACAGGCTCGTCTCTGTGTCGAGAGTGCGTCAGTCAGAGGTGCCGAGTGCTGCGGCTGAAGAACCAGCTCAACGAGGACTACAAGGAAGTGTCCAACCTCGTAAAACGCACATTCAGGTACCAGCACTGGAGCAGTGGAGTAGTGGAGTAGTGGAGCACTGGAGTAGTGGAGCAGTGCAGCGGCACAAGTTGCCTTTCTAGCAGCTTGACCAGGGAACGAGTGTCATTAAAGGCCTGCAAAGAGCTAAACTACAGCATGTAGAGACTTAGATGAGAGTAGTTTACTGCACCTGCCACTTTTTAAAGGCTTTTTAACTTTGTGAAATGTAGAGTTTACTCCTCCCTTTTTCAACTCTTCTTCACTCCTCGTCATTCACAGTCAGGCCCAACAGGCAACATTTCACTGCCGTGTAACGCGACATGTGACAAATGAAAATCTTCAAAGCTTCAATCTTGTGTGTGATGACTTTAACACAGATTTTTATAAAAGCCGTAAAATGTAAAAGTTCCATGAAAATGTAAAAAAAAAGTCATCATTTTTAAATCCTTATTTCATCTATAATAATTGTGTGTGTGTGTGTGTGTGTGTGTGTGTGTGTGTGTGTGTGTGTGTGTGTGTGTGTGTGTGTGTGTGTGTGTGTGTCAGTGGCGAGGGCTACTGGGTGGGCAAGGCGTCCCTGCGCAGCTGGAGGCAGCTGGCCCTGGATCAGCTGGAGGAGGACGAACACGAGACCAAACACAGCAATGGGCAGACCAATGGACAGGGACCACACACTGACAGCAAAGGTTTCAGCAGCGCAGCCGTTCCCTCTGTCCTGCTGTCTGTCTCGCAAGCAACGTCTGCTTCACTGCTTTCATTGTGTGGCCTTTTTTCTTTTTCTTTGTCTCCTCAATGAAGAGTTTGGAGCGGAGCTGTTAGAAGGCCAGGAGGATGAAATGAAGACGTTCAATGAGGACATCATCTGCACTCACGGTATTGGCTCATCAGCACCAATTAGATTGGATTAGATTAGATTAGATTGAACTTTATTGATCCCAAATTGGGAAACTACACCAGGTTTGTGCAGGCCAAACAAGGAATTTGACTCCGGTTTTTTTCCTCTATTCTACTACTTAGGTTAAAAAACAAACACACAAACAAAAAACAACGACAGAATAAGTCAAAAGTCAGGGTACACAAGTAAACAGTGTGCAGCTCTATGGAGTAAAAGAAGGGTCTATATGACGTCTTCCTTGTGATAAAGTTGCGTTGCAAATTTCTTCCACAGAATTATTGAAATGTATTGAATTGAATTGTGTGTCCTGCACAATAAATGGCCAACATTTTCTCCACAAGTACATATAAAAATATATATAAAAAAAGAAGACACAAAAAAAACAGTCCCCCGACCCAATTTTGGGTCGCGACGCAACAGTTGAGAAACGCTGTAACAGGAAAAAAGAAATGCTGAGTGTGGACAAATAAATAAAAATCTAATATAAAAAAAAAATAATTCAAAGTAATTCTATCGTGTGTATTGGCCTCATGAGGTACTCGGTATTGGCGAGTACTGCAATGTATCGTTAACCGTGTGTGTGTGTGTGTGTGTGTGTGTGTGTGTGTGTGTGTGTGTGTGTGTGTGTGTGTGTGTGTGTGTGTGTGTGTGTGTGTGTGTGTGCGTGCCTGCCTGCCTGCCTGCCTGCAGGGGGCCTGAGCATCCTGGAGCCCGAACGCAAGCTGGTCTCTCCTGAAGTGTGGAGCAAACTCCAGGCCTACTTTCCCAAAGCACCGGAGTTCACCCAGGAGCGGCAGTCGTGTCATCAGTGCCTGGTGATTCTCACCGCTCCTCCGTCTCATTGACACCGCAGTCAACCTTCACCCTGCCTGCTCCCATAGTGCTCAGTAAACAATGAAAGTAAAGACGGGACACATATGGTTGTATTACAAGAAGAAGAAGAGGAAGAAGAAGAAGACCTTTATTGATCCCACCATGGGGACATTTGCATAATTACAGCAACAACAACAAAAAATAATTATATTAACTGAAGATGTAGATAAAAATAAAATATCTGTAAGCATGTACAGAAAACTAAGAAGCCAGATAAAAAGCAAGATTTGAATTTGCGTGTGCGACAGACATGCTCTGCTATAAATAACTTTCTATTGCGTCTAAAAGAGGACGTTTGCAGTTACTGTGCATTCTTGTTGTATCCCAGTGGATGGGATTCCACTGCTTCTCTTTGACAAACCATGTCCTGTGACCTATCAGTGACACGTGGTCACATCCTGTTCTCTAACACAATCCTTTCTCCCCAGACGTTGGAGCAGGAGGAGAAGGACAACGAGGCCGTCAGCAAGATGATGGCCTTGGACCAGAAGAACCAGCTGCTCAACCTCTTCAACGAGAAGAACCGACCAACGCTCGCCAAATGGCCCCCGGTAGGAACCTGGAGCCTCGACTGATAGGAGACTCTGGACACCTCGTGCAATTTGCCATGTGCCGTATTGCACTCACAGTCAGTGTGTTCAAGCTCCAAGTGGCAGCGTATATTCCAGTGCGGTCGCCAACACCAGCTGCGTTTCCGTCACCCCTTAGAACTGCACCAAACCTAAATATGGCCATAATAAGCACTGGTGATGGAAACAGCTCAGCTTGGACAAACCTCTCCCATCTTTCTCTGGGCAGGACACAGAGGTGCTGTACATCGTTCCCCTCTTCTTTGTGGATGAATGGAGAAAATTCATCAGGTGTGCTTTTCTTTATCTTTGCAACTTTACCCGCACTGCAGACAGACACTGAAGGCATCACATATATGAGCCAGAGAAACACCTTCAGTTACTCTCAATATGCTTTTTATGGAGGGAGGCTGTTTGGAAGAATTTCAGTATAAAACGCTTTTATTGTTTCCATAATTCCATGTGTGTTCATAGGGAGTTTTGATGCCTTCAGTGAGTCAATAGTCAGACAGTCAGAACCATGTTTTTTTTTGTTTTTTTTTTTTATCTCTCTTCTGTGTTTTGAGGTTATTTGCATCAAAGTTGTCACATCTCCACGTGGTCTTTGCGATCATGTGCTGCAGCCCTGTCCCTCTAACCTCGGTTGCTTTGTTTCCTGGCGTTGACCTGTGGCTCCTGGCGTTGACCTGTGGCTCCAGGAGGCCCACCAAGTCGTCTCCCGTGTCCAACGTGGGAAACACCCTCCTCCTGTGTCCTCACGGAGGCTTCATGTTCACCTACGAGTCCCTGATCAACGGCGACGCCCAGCAGTGAGTCCGCTTGATTCTTACTGACCGGCTGTCCGGAGCGGCGTTCCCGGGACTTTTTTTTTTTTTTTTTTTTCAAAATAAAATTCTAAAAGTTCCACACCAGTACTGGGTGCAGGTGTTTCCGTTGAACGGTGTGAAGTGCGTAAGCCGGAATTCTGCTCAGTTCTGGTCTGGCGAGACCCCACAGTGAGGAAGCCCTTCTCCCTCATTGCACTTTCTAATACCCTGTATAAGCCTGCATTTCTTGTAATATTAGCATTAATACTAATGGGTCTGGCTGTGTGTGTGTGTGTGTGTGTGTGTGTGTGTGTGTGTGTGTGTGTGTGTGTGTGTGTGTGTGTGTGTGTGTGTGTGTGTGTGTGGATGCGGTGTGTATGGCCCATCTCCTCTAAACTCCCTGGTTGTGCTTTTGTTTTGTCTTGCACAGTGTAGCTCTGCTGTGGCCCAGTGAGTGGGAGGTGATCAGCAGACTTTTCATTGTAGACCAGCCAATCTCCATCCGCTGCTTCAAGGAGAGCGCCCCCAGTGGCCCCAGCACTCACTACACCACGCAGCCTGGTAAGAATGCAAAGAGCTGAGTGACACTCTCGGCTCACGTTTCTGCTTCTTAGCCGCCGCTGTTGTTCCAAAGAGGATTGAGGCCAGAAGAAGAAAACAAAATTATTACTGGAAGGAGATTTTTTTTTAATTTTTTTTAATTTTTTGAAGTTTCCATTTCGAGTTTGAAGTTGAAATTTCCTGAATAAAGTCCAAGTAAACAGGAAACTGGTGAAAACGGAAGTACTCCACTAGGCTTGTGCGCAGAGCCTTTCCACTTTAATCACACAATTTTGACTTAAATCTCGAAATTTCAAATTTATTCACAAAATTTCAACTTTATTCTTGAAATGGAAACTGGAAAAAAACAATTCATCCTTTATTAATTCCCCTCTCTCTCTCTTCCTGTGGCCCTAATTGTCTTGCGTGGCGCTGGAAGTCGTGCGGTGGCAGTCTAGCCGAGCCTGTGCTTTACTTCCTGGCCTGCTTTGTGCCGCCCTCTCCAGATTTGTGTTGGGAGTGCAGGGAGAGCTTCCTGTTCCAGCAGCAGCGGGACCTCAGAGAGTACACGCAGGCAACCGTCTACATTCGCAAAGTCATCGAAGATAAAAGGGTTGGTGCCTGATACACACACACACACACACACACACACACAACTGACTTTGTCTACAAAAGGCCAATAAGTGAACTTTTGTATAAATTTGTCATATATATGTATGTGTATATAAATATGTGTATATACTATATATACATTTGTATGTACACAAACACTCATATATGTGTGTATATATATATTATATAATTTCATATATCATTTCTATTTTTTTCCCTGCCTAGATGATCAAAGAAGCAGCTCCAGAACTTACAGGCAGCAGTTCAGAGGCAGAGGAGGAGAAGGAGGAACAGCCGCGGGTGGACGGAGAGCGAGACCCCGACTTCATCCAGGTCAGTCAGCCAGCCAGTCAGTCACTCAATCAGTCAGTCAGTCAGTCAGTCAGTCAGTCAGTCAGTCAGTCAGTCAGTCAGTCAGCCAGCCAGTCAGTCAGTCAGTCAGTCAGTCAGTCAGTCAGTCAGTCAGTCAGTCAGTCAGCCAGCCAGTCAGTCAGTCAGTCAGTCAGTCAGTCAGCCAGTCAGTCAGTCAGTCAGTCAGTCAGCCACTCAATCAGTCAGTCAGTCAGTCAGTCAGTCAGTCAGCCCAAGGCCGTTAGCAAACCACAGAAGAGTTTGTGTCCGAGCTTGCCGAGTTTGTGTGCCTCCAGCTGTAAACCTCATCATTATAATTGTGGTTGGCATTTGCTGGTGTGTGACTCCCTGGAGCTGGAAGTGGCTGGAAGAGGCAGACTGTGTGTGTGTGTGTGTGTGTGTGTGTGTGTGTGTGTGTGTGTGTGTGTGTGTGTGTGTGTGTGTGTGTGTGTGTGTGTGTGTGTGTGTGTGTGTGTGTGTGTGGCACTGCTGCCTCTGCTGTCAATCTGTATTCACACCAGTGTCCTTCAGTCAGAACACGGTGCCAAGCGGCTGAAGTTGGATGACAGCAGCAGCACCCCAGGGGGAGCAGGAGCAGCAGGAGCAGCAGCACCAGCAGCAGCAGCACCTCCAGCAGCAGAAGCAGCAGCGCCTGCACCACCGCCTCCTCCCGTCACAAACACAACCAAACTGGGCAGCATCAGACGAAGCACAAGACACAGGAAACTCCGGGGAGAGAAGGCGCTCATCGTCTCGGCCAATCAGACGCTGAAAGAACTGAAAATCCAGGTGAGGAGAGGAGCCGCCCTCGCTTCCTGCACAAGGTTCTGTCCTCGCCATGAAGTCACCGCCCAGATTTGTTCTGCGTGGCGAGCCAGCAGTTGATAAAACGCACTTCCGGAGGGGAAGCTCTGCTGGATCTGCTTTCAAACTGTGGTTGTTTTGCCGTGCAGATTATGCACGCCTTCTCAGTGGCGCCGTTTGACCAGAACCTCTCCATCAATGGGAAGTGCTTGACTGAAGACGCTGCCACGCTGGGCAGTCTGGGCGTGGTCCCTGAAAGCATCATCTGTCTCAAGGTACTTCACAGCACCTCCCTTCCTTCCTTCCTTCCTTTCTTCCTCCCTTCCTTCCTTCCTTCCTTCCTCCCTTCCTCTCTTCCTTCCTTCCTCCCTCCCTTCCTTCCTCTCTTCCTTCCTTTCTTCCTCCCTTCCTTCCTCCCTTCCTTTCTTCCTCCCGTCCTTTCTTCCTTCCTTCATCCCTTCCTTCCTTCCTTCGTTCCTCCCTTCCTTCCTTCCTTCCTCCCTTCCTTCCTTCCTCCCTTCCTTCCTCCCTTCCTTCCCTCCTTCCTTCCTTACTTCCTCCCTTCCTCCCTCCCTCCCTTCCTTCCTCCCTTCCTTCCTTCCTTCCTCTCTCCCTTCCTTCCTTCCTTCCTCCCTTCCTTCCCTCCGTCGTGATGACTTGTTAACATCGAAGAGATCCAAAAAAAAAAAAAATCTTTGTTTTTGCTTGTTTGATGATAAAAAGCCTGAGGTTGTCGTGAAAACACAGCGGCAACGGCTTGAAGCCGGCGTTGGCGTCGGTGTCCCCGCCTTCACTTGCATCCAGTCATGAATCATAAACACAGGGATGTATCTTTTCTCCTCCCAGGCCGATGAGCCGATCTCAGACTACGCTGCGATGGACGACGTCTATCAGGGTGAGTGGTCGCAAGCTTCCCTCCTCACTCTGCTCTCAACGTTCCACTCGGCTCCTCTCAGTGTCTCACATTGGCTCCTCTGCTGTGTTTTCCAGTGGGGATGCCTGAGGAGGGATTTAAAGGTGAGCGGCTACCTGTCTTTCTGCTCTGTTGGAGGAGGACGGAGGCACAACGCTGCATGTCCATGTTGTCTGCTGTCCAGGATGCGTCTTCTAGTTTTCCTCTTTGATGACTTGTCAAAAATACTCCGTCCAATCATAGCGCGTCCGTACACCAGGCTTTTATTGACATGTGTAGGTGTTGCAGAGCACTCTGGGATTTGTAGTGTTAGTGTTATAGGGTAGCACTATGTGTGCTGTGTAATAACGGCTGGCCAGCAGCTCTAGTAGTGATTTTCTATTGGCCTCGCACGCACACACACACACACACACACATTTAGCTGAATGCTGCTTTTTGTCATTTCTATCTCGTCACAATGTTTGAATTTTGAATTGAATTTTATTTTTTCGTCTACAACGTAAATTAAAGCAATCTTGTGCAATCAACTACGAAAAAGTATATATTTATAAAACAATCAACTGCAACAACAACAAAAAACAACCAAAAATCTGTTTTGGTATTTTACAGCACTGTGTTCCATGTTGACTGTATAAATAATAGACAGTTTAATGTCGTTGATATGGAGAACATCAGTCATTGGTTTTAGCGCCACATCATTCAGCTCATAAAGAGCTTCAGTGAACCGAGCCGAAAGAATCAATTCTCTGAACAGAGTCGGAGTTGCCGCCGTCATTGTGATCGACTTATGTTTGCCCCCACCCCCACCCCCCCGTGCAGGCACTGGGCTGCTGGGCCACTGAGGAGGAGGAGGAGGAAGAGGAGGAGGAGGAGGAGGAGGAGGAGCTGCTGCACTGTTTCTGCTCCGACGCTACGCTTGAAACCCCGCCCCCTGAATTTGTCAAATGTTCCTATATATTAATAAGTGCTTTATTATTTTTTTATTTGTTTTATTTGAATATTTTCAGTAGGCCTTCTTCAAGTAAAACTGTGACTGCCGCTGTTTTCTCCACATACAGATTGAACATTGATTGGCCTTTGATATTTAAACGCCCCCCACCCCACCCCCCACGCCCCTTCCCCAACCCCAGAAGGAAAACAAAGTACTTTGTGTGTAAGTCAGCACTCAGTGGCAGTCATCGACATGGACCACCCCCAAACTCTGCTCTTTCTATACAGTTACATGGAAGTTTGTGTTCTCATTTGCAGTTTTCAGGTAATTGTTACGTACTGCAAGAAAACAACTGATTTATGGTAGAATATATATTACCACTACACAGCAGCAAATCTATAAAGTTACCTCACGTGGCATTGAGAATATATAGCTACGAGGTCTGTGGAGGCTGATGACTGCAGATGATGAAGAAGTGAAAAACCTCAAGAGTTTGAAGTGAGACAAAGAGTACAAATGGTAAAATGTCCTTTTTTCTTTTGATTGTTATTTCTTATTAACAATAAAGTTATTTTCAAATCACGCCGTCCAATGGCTTTTTCATATGACATGAACATTTAATTGTAGTCGTAGCGGACGGAATGTGGCGCGAGGAGAACGTGGTCAAACGTCTGTTCTGATTTTGTGTGGTGTGAAATGATGACGTTACAACTCTAAAAATGTTCCTATTTTTCTCAATGGAATGATTATTTGACAGATTGTTGTGGGACTGGGGGCCACGGCGAGGGTGCGACTGACTCCCCTCTGGAAACTCGGTCAACAAGAGTGGCGGACGTGCGCACTTGAATAGAACAGTGTGTTCTCCCTGTAAACAAACAAAAAGAGGTCGAATCTCAAGATCAGCTTACGTCAACTCATGGTTGATGGTTAATGTCGGACTTGGTCAAACCTTCTTTGTGAAACAGGCCACTCGGTTTGAAGGCCTGAAGTCAAAAGGCCCTGAAATGATGATTTATTGAATGTTGAAAGATTCAGAAACGCTTTGTTGACACGCGGGGAGATTGTCCAGTGAAAACGCTGCATTTCCGTGTTAGGAGATCTGGGGGTGTGTAGAACCAGTTTTGCTGTGAAACCGTCCTCCGTCTTCATGCCCAGACTGGTTCACTGTAAAATGCATCATGCAAACCCCAGTCTGCAGGTTTAGCTTTGCAACGGTTGCTGGTCGAAACCCCTCCCTCACACTGGCCAACTGTAGGACCAGCGAGAAAACATTCACCTCGTGATTATTATTTTTTCTTTTTCGTCACTTGCTTGACCATCACATAAAATCTGGTTATAGGACATTTAAAAATGTACATGACAACATGTAGAAAAAGCAAGGGCAGCTTGACACTTGTACATTCAGCATTTTGTCAGACATGTTGGCAACAATCAATGGAGTGGAGGGATGAACTGGTTGTAAGTTACAAGATGACTCAGCAGATATCGGATCCAACTGTAACAGAAGGAAATTCTACACAAAGGCAACAAATCACAGAATGCTTTTGAGTATAACGGCAACTTTACATGTGATATATACACAGGACGATGACATCATGACTTGAAACGGTCCTGGAGCGCGAACCAACCTGAGTGTTCGTGTGATGCTACGAGCAATAAACAAGAGCAAAACACAAGCAGGTGAAACAGAACTCACCAGAAAAGACATTTGGCAAACTTGTAACATTTTAGTGACAGTAGAGCATCGTCCAGGTCCAAACACAATACAGCAAAACACAGACACAAATAATTAACAATTTGTTCATAATGCAACGTTAACATTAACAAGACACAGAAGGTTTGACAGGTGAAGCCCTGAATATTGAATACATAGCATGTTTTGTTTGACCTGGACGTGAAAAGTGTAAGAAGAGGGTCCTGATAGTCAGCCATCCTCTCCTGCAACCTGCTACTGTTTGACCGAAGGCATGAATTCACCTGAAGCATCTGGAAGTCAACCCGGATCGGCAGGTGTTGATGCAGTTTGATTGGACGCAACTTCACAAAGTACAGCGCAAAATCAGTCCCAGTGATTGGACCACATTTACAGCCTTTGGTATGACACGGCCGGGGAATCGAACCCACAACCTACCAGTCGCAGGGCAGACACTCTGCCACCGGACCAGCTCAGCGGTCGACCATAATTAAATACACTTTAATTTAACTTATTACCTTATCAATAAAAGTAAGATCTGGTCCACTCCTGTGCTGTAGGAGGTTCAGAGGAACAGGCACACGCAGGCAATCAGGCGAATCCCGTGGAGGAGCCTCGAGCTGTTGGCTGGCTGGAGGCCATGGCAGATTCAGTAGTAAAAGAAATTTATAAAAGTGATTTGATATTTTTTCCCTTCGGACCATGGCTTTTTATTCAAAGTACCATTCATAAAGGTCATTCACAACATGGTAGTCATGGTTTCTTGATATGTAGTCACAGGCGAGGCAGATGGGTTGAATGAATTCATAGTTGATGGAGAGAAGATGAGGGGTGGCCGTGAAGAACTTCCTCCACTCAAAGTAGTGCATGTACTCCTGGTCGTTCTGGTCCAAGTGGAGCAGGAACTGTGCCAAGGACTTGGCATCAGGGTAGTCATCCACGTGGATGAAGGCGTCGGACGGAATGAACTCCTCGTAGTTCTTCCTCGGGGGACCCAGTACCACGGGTACCGTCCCGGCCACCAGGGGTCCATTGACCTTCTCTGTGATGTAATCTCTGTGGATGGAGTTCTCAAATGACAGGTAGAACTTGCAGCTACCAATGGTGCTGTAGTAATCTTCGTAAGCCAGGAAATGCCCTCCGTAGGCATTTCCAAAGACATTGATGGGAATGTGCTTGGAAAGCTCCTGGTAGTATTTCTCTCTCACGCCGGCCCCGGTCCACGCCGCTTGGTTGCTGACAATCCAACAGACCGTTTTGTCTTTCTTTGGCAGGACAAAGTTTTCCTTGGCGTCCACGACGGTGAGCTCGTTCCTCACGGTGATGTCTGCGTCTCTTCTGTAACTCAGTGTCAAGTTAAAGAGGTTCCCCAGGCCATATTTCTGTTGCGTGTTTGTCGGGGATTCCACATTGAACCAAATCCACCTCTGAAAAGGCGGCCGTGGAGCCGACGGCATGTTGTACGAAGCCAGGCCTATGTCCTTGTGGAAGAAGACGACTCCCTGGGCCTTGCTATAGAGGGACCGGTCGTCTGTCAGGGTACAGCTATCGATTTTAAAGTAGGACGAGCACATGTTGAAGTCATACTTCACACCGAGGGGCCAGAACCAAAGCAAGACTATTGGTTTTTCATTTGTGTCCAGGCCTACATAATCACTGCGAGGTCTGCAAACTGGAGATGAGCTATTGAAGTATAGACAGAACGCCAACGCACAGCAGGCAAGGCCAAAAGCAAAAATCTTTGTCGAGCACAATGTTTTCTTGGGTAGTAGTGGAGGCTTCATCTGTGGAGGAAGAAATGATTGCAATCAGTTGGCAGTCCACAGCATCAAAAAGTTCGGTCTTGATACGTGGCTTCAGACAGTGGTTCTCAACTGGTGGAGTCTCAGGACCCACAGATTTTTTTCCTTAGCGTTAAGCCACGACCCAAACCTTTTAAAATCCCTTTGATAATAAAGGGAACCTGCCCTTCCCCCCTTATTGTACCATAAAGGGGGGAAATTACAGTGTACACAGCCATCAAGTAGCAGTAGCAGTAGTAGCAGTAGTAGTAGCAGTAGCAGTAGCAGTAGTAGCAGTAGCAGTAGCAGTAGTAGCAGTAGCAGTAGTAGTAGCAGTGGCAGTAGCAGTAGTAGTAGCAGTAGTAGTAGCAGTAGTAGCAGTAGTAGTAGCAGTAGCAGCAGCAGTAGTAGTAGTAGCAGTAGCAGTAGCAGTAGTAGTAGCAGTGGCAGTAGTAGTAGTAGTAGCAGTAGTAGCAGTAGTAGTAGTAGCAGTAGCAGTAGCAGTAGTAGCAGTAGTAGTAGCAGTAGTAGCAGTAGTAGTAGTAGCAGTAGTAGTAGCAGCAGTAGTAGTAGCAGCAGTAGTAGTAGTAGTAGTAGCAGTAGCAGTAGTAGTAGTAGCAGTAGCAGTGGCAGTAGCAGTAGTAGTAGCAGTAGTAGTAGTAGTAGCAGTAGCAGTAGCAGTTTGCGGTATACTACATAAATAGACCTCGTCTGTGCTTTGAAAATATCAGCAATGTGTACAGGGTTTAGGGGCGTGCCAGTGCCAGTGCCAATGCCATTGCCATATCCTGTACAAAAATCTAATCCACTTTACTAGAGTCACTGGCAGTATAACTAGTCTTAACCAACTAGTCTGACTCTACCTGCAAATCTTTCCCCTCATTGATCTCCCGTCCTTCTTCCGTTAAAAACAAAGTTTGTTGGAAATTAATTTTCACTCTCCAACAAGAAAAGTAGTAACACTTTGAATAAGTCTTCTTTTTTTGTTGTTGTTGAAAAGCAGGCCCATTTTTGGCATAGTGTGACTCCGTGTTGTGTACAACATGATAGTACATTCTCCAAGTGAGCCAGTGTAACCACTTCCCTATGCTAACTATGTGTGTGCTCTCAGAGGGTTGTGGACAGTCTTATAACAGCTTTCATCCTGTTGCAGCAAAAAAAAAAAAAAAAGTAGAAGAAGAAGAAGAAGAAAAGATGTCACCTGACCATGGTGTGAAATTGACAAATGGATGAAATTATAATTTTTTCTTTTGTCACTGGATGTTTCTCAACTGCTGGAATACAGAACAAAAACCAAGGGGCTGAAAGCTAGCATAAAAACAACACAATGTGCACTTAAAAGTACACACAGTGTGTGCATATCACTACTATTTACTTTATGAACCATCAAACTGAAATCAGTGTTAGTGTTATTGTTGATGACAAACCTGACAGCATCGTCATTAAAATACTGTGCACTTGCAGCGACTCAATGTTCTGCAAGTCTTAAAACGTGTTATCACTTTTCAATGTTGGCGACCTTTGCACACCTGACGGATCACAAATAAACACAAAAATGCAGAGTGTACGTATGTGACGCCCTTCATACAATGTTTGGTAAGCATAAAATATATGTATATATAGAACATTGGAACAGGTCCATCCGACACAGACTGACAGTTTCCATTTGGTCCCTCTGGTCACAGTGTGAACAGCAACCAGCGCAACATAAACTCCTTTTCTCTCTCTCACACACACACACACACACACACACACACACACACACACACACACACACACACACACACACCAATCTAAAGTCCGTACTTCTCAACCACGGTTTCCGTCGTTTGTTTGTGTTTAAGCAAGGGGGCGTCCTCGCCCCTTTTAACCAGACAGGAAAAGACGAGCATATTACGAAAAAAAACCAAAAAAAAAACTGTCGAATGGCTTTGACTCCGATGACAGAGTTTAACAGAACTAGAACACGTGTCAGTTGTGTACATTTGTTTGGGGGACTTTACGGTTGAATAACTTCTATTAGTGATTTATTAGTGACAGTTTCCATTTGGTCCCTCTGGTCACAGTGTGAACAGCAACCAGCGCAACATAAACTCCTTTTCTCACACACACACACACACACACACACACACACACACACACACACACACACACACACACACACACACACACTTTCTCTCCATTATAAATATACAATGTTCTGATATTTAAACTATTAAATATTTAAAATACTGATATTTAAAATATTAAATAAATCACTAATAGAAGTTATTCAACCGTAAAGTCCCCCAAACAAATGTACGCAACTGACACGTGTTCTAGTTCTGTTAAACTCTGTCATCGGAGTCAAAGCCATTCGACAGTTTTTTTTTTGGTTTTTTTTCGTAATATGCTCGTCTTTTCCTGTCTGGTTAAAAGGGGCGAGGACGCCCCCTTGCTTAAACACAAACAAACAACGGAAACCGTGGTTGAGAAGTACGGACTTTAGATTGGTGTGTGTGTGTGTGTGTGTGTGTGTGTGTGTGTGTGTGTGTGTGTGTGTGTGTGTGTGTGTGTGCACTTGAGTAGTAAACGGCAGACATACCTTGTGCACCGGGCGCCGCACAGTTCTGCTCGAGTTCGTTCAGACGACTTCCGCTCCTAAAGCGGATCCCGGATGTGTGCAGTGCGTGCCGCCCCAGTGCCACCGGTGTACCTAGACACCGGCAATTCTCCCTCCAACTGCGCGGGGGTGGGGGGGTGTACAGTATATAAACCGTTGTAAACGTTGTCACGATATTTGTTTCCCCAGGAGGAAATCGAGATGACCACGCCCAAACTCTTCTGATTGGTCCGTTCAACGCCTCTTCTTCTGTTGTTCCTCTGTTGTTTTTCCGTTGGCGCTTCTTGCTCATTTCGATTTCCCTTCGAGAGCGCTCGCCATAGACCGAGGGGGAATGAATCGCCTGGCGGTCATAGATTGATGATTAACACCTGCTGACACCAGCAACGAACCAACCTGGGGTTGTTTTTTTGTTTTTGTTTTTTTGTTTTTTGCCAACTTCGACATAATGGCGAGTTGTCAACAACGCAAGGAAGCAGAGACTTTGAAAGTTCACCTCTGGACGGTTGGAGTTAGGGTCGCCACCCGTCCCGTTTTTCCCAGAATTGTTCTCCTTTTTTTTCACCACCTGTCCCAGGAAAAATAAAATCTCTCCCGGGACACAATTTGTCCCATTTTTTTTTTTTTTTTTTTTTTTTTTTTTTTTTTTAGGGAAAATGACAAAACCTCATTTGATTTCCGTCTGTGGTCTACTCCCGTAATATACGCGGTTGTCCCATATTTGGCAACTTAAAAAAAACCTGTCCCGTAATGAACTGATACGGGACGCACTTCACTTTGTCCCGTATCTTTCGGGGACATCCCCCACCCCCGAGATGTCCCGGATTTGAAACTCTAGGAGGTGGCAACCCTAGTTGGAGTACACATATAAAAGACTATATAGAATTCTAGGGATATACTTAATACCATCATTCCATGAAATGCAGCTCAAAGTGCCTTACACAGTGTAACAAGAACAAGCACAAAGGACAAAAGGAAAGGAAGGCAATGACTTTTTCGGCGTCTGCGCCATGGATGGTCTGCGCTGGCTGAACAACTTCATGAGAATGAAACCTTCAGTTATATATATGAGTTTCTTTCTTACAAGCCCTCAAAGTAATGAACAACGGGAATGCGATGAAACTTGTCAGTAGAATGCAAGAATATGATCTACAAAAAAAGCCCTAGCCTATTTTTTTAATTTTATTTCACTGCTTTCCCTTGTCTATTTAATCTGTCTTTCTTTTGATATGCACCTGTTGCACAATGTAAAGACTGAATGCCATGACGTTTGTACATGACAATTGTTCCATAAAAAAAAAAAAAAACTCTCACTAAGTAGGTTACTAAGACGAGTGATAAAAGAAAATAATACGGACAAAAGTCATGGTTTCTTTTTAATCATTCTTATTTTACACAGTAAATGAAAGAATATACAATATCTATCAGTTCAAGAACGGGAATGAAGATATAGTTTGGAACACTTAAAGGACTGGTTCATAAGAAATCCACCCATGCCTTATAAAAATCTGTGCGGCCTTAAAATTCCCTTAAACATTGAACATGTTCAGTTCATAGTTTTGTTTGTCAATGTTGTTGAAATTAAATAAAGCTGAAAAAAATCGACTGACCTCTGTTTTTTTCTGACAAAATAGAAATAGGTGATTTTTTTTGTTCCAATGTATATATAATTTCTTATATATAACATTATCTTTTTGCTAAATTAGCCTTTTCTACATGTATTCCCGTCGTTAAAATAACGTCGATATATAATAGCCGCTAATTAAACGCATGTAGCATCCACTACGTTCCGTCCCCGCGACCTGTGAGGCAAAGGCGGGGAATGTCCTCTTTTGTTTGCCGTAGAATGCGTCTCCATTTTCAACGCAGCGTCGCGTTGTTCGGATAAGAAGTTTAAATAAAGAGACTGCTCGTTTGAATCGTTCAAACCAAGGTAAAGACTCGCCAGCAGTGATGAGTCGGGTGTATTCCAGAGGCGTCCAACACGTTATGTCGTGTAAAGAAACGGCCCGTCACCGCTGTTGTCACCTTTTGGAGAACATATTAGCATGTGTAGCTAAAGCTAATGACCAAGAAGGTTACAACTTAACCGGGCTCTTCCAAACACAACTCTGGCCAATTGAGCACCCGTAATTGATCATCACCACCACCACCACCAACATCCACCATCATCATTATCATTATTTTTGTAGGGGAAATTGTTTGTTTGGTTTGTATGTAAACCAATGCGTGTGTGGCAATGTGTTGTTATGGTTGTCGGGCTGAACTAGATATGTAGATAGATGTACTTTATTGATCACACATCGGAACACTACACAATCACAAATGTCCTCTAATGTGGTAAAAAAAATAAAAATTAAGACACCGTTTAATGAGGTACAGCCAGCGCCAATGCCACTAACTGTGCGTGATGTTCATGTTGCATTTGGGCATTTAAATCTTCCTACCGATCTGCTGGATGTACACGTGACTGTAGATGTGACGTAGCGCATCGATACTGCATTTTTAAAACATCTGTGTTGATTGAAGTGATTTTAAAAGTTTAGTCAGGTGGGAACATAACTCGGGATTTCCAGCCCAAGTTGAGTTTACTCTTTGCATATTGTTTTAACGAAAACAAAAACCATGAAAATGCTATTTTAATAATTACTGAGACAACAAACCAAGTGTCTGTACTTTTATACTATAAATATTAATTTGTGAGATGTGTTTTTGTTCAAGGTGCAAAACTGGCAGCTTTCTGATTATTTCGAACATGTAATTAAATAGGAAAATTGAAGTTGTGTTTGTATTGTACTTGTTGTTACTTTATCTTTTTATCATTTCCACCTATTCAGAACGCAACCTTTTCCCTCCTGGGCTGTTGGGCACAATGATGGAGCTCCCAAACTACAGCAGCCAGCTGATGCAGCAGCTGTGGTCTCTGAGGAAAGAGGGCCAGTTTTGTGACTGCACAATCCTAGTGGGAGACAGTCCGCATCGTGCACACAAACTGGTGCTGGCTGCCTCCAGCATGCTCTTCAGGTAGTGTCGGCACACACTGCTAGTGAATGCAGTTGATTGGTGATGAATGTCGATTTTCAAATGAATCACTGAACAATTTTCTGTGAGTTTTTGTTTTTACGTAACCAGGCGTGGGCTGGTATAACATTTTGACAATATGGTAGTGAGCAAAATATTGCAGTTTTGTACTTTTATTTTATATGACAACTCTAAAATATGCCTAATATCAATCTTATTACAATATAATTGTTTTCTGGCCTAAACTGAGAAAGCTTCAGTCTCCATCATTCAGGGTTTTGATCAAACATGCTTTGTGAAACTAGTTTTTAGCCAGCGACAACTGTTTGCCACAGTATATTGTTTTTGAATAGTCAATCTATTATATCATTCCACGATGCACAATAGTCTGTGGATGAGCTGTGATAAAGGTGCAATGCAATCAAACTGGGTTTGATCTCTTTCAGATCCCTGCTGGATGGCTCGGACACAATTTCAATCGACACAGAAATGGTTTCTTCGCAGGAGTTTCTTTGTCTGTTGGACATGGTCTACACCGGGAAACTACCGCTGGGCAAACACAACGTCAGTCGCATCATTGCTGCCGCAGACAGCCTGCAGATGTTTGATGTCGCTGTGGGCTTCAAGAACATCCTCACCTGTCTGGTGAACCAGCAGCCTTCAAGTCAGGACATCAATAAACACACGGCAGCGGCAGCAAACCTGACTGGCGTCAGAGCAGGAAGTGTGACTGCTGCGTGTTCGTCACCAGCCAGCCAGGAGCAGCTGGCCACAGACCGCAGCCAGGGTGCGACGCCACTGAAAAAGGAAGATTGTCGTGTTGACGGTGAAGACGCGGAGGAGCAAATGTGTGGGCCAGCCTGTGAAGACGTCCCAGAGAGCTCAGGTCAGAGTCAGCTTTTCAGCAGAGCGCTTGCCACCAAGAGCTTCATGGTTGCAAATGCATGCATTGATGTCATCATCGTCAGGTCATTACGTGGGAGTATATGCTGCCTAAGTGTTGTCTGTTAACATAAAACCCAGGGTTCATAGTTTTCCCACATCTTTGTGTCTCAGTTGGTGAACAGAAGCCGTGTGAAAAAGTATTTTTATTCAACTTCTAAACTAAAGACGGAAATCAGTGCATTGATTTTACCTCAATCATGGTGGTTTTTATGACTTTTCTTTTACTACTCCATTTATTTATCTATCTATCTACCTGTCTATCTATCTATCAAATAAAAAAACTTAAAAAAAATGTCATGATCATATAGAACTTTGCTTGGTGTTTTTTTTTACCTTCCAGAAGCTGGAGGAGGAACCTCCTCAGACAGCGTAACGGATGGAAGCAGCACGTTAAGCGTCAAAGTGTCTGACGGTGGTGAAAGTGGAGTAGTGGGGCTCCTCCAGAACCTTGCGGAGGTCCTCACCACGGTCTCGTCTGTGACGGAGCTGCTGAGTCAGGCGGCACAGAAGAGCCTGGCTGAGGAGGAGAGACAGGTAGAGCAGACCCACTCACACCCTGATGAAGGCCAGAACACATTCTGTTCAGGTTCCCCTCACACACAGGAGACAAAAGTGATGCCGAAGTGTCCGTTGTGTGTTCTCCAGAGTGAAATATGCCGTAGTTTGTCATTTCTCTTGAATGGGAAGTGGAACTTCTGTTTGCCAAAGAGACTGAAACAAAGACATGAACCCTTTACATGCATCACTCCACATTTACCACAACAGTGTCACTTATTGCATCCAAGTAGCACTAAAACGTCACTGTTACCTCCACCAACTGCAGTGCATATTTGCTGTATAGCAGTAGTTGTCACCTGGCCTAAGTTTGTTCCTCAGCACTCAAATCTATCCCACAAAAGTGAAAATAAATATTCCAGCCCACTGTCTATTATGTATAGTCAACAAATGATTCAAATGACCGACGCTTCCGGAATATATCTGCGATACAGTATATACATTGCAGTTGTGCATCATGACAGTGTGAAGTTGGGAGTTAGAAACCTTTGTATTTCATGCTAAATTACAATGTAACAACTTATTGTTCCTTATTGTTGCAAGAACTAATAGATCATTAGGTTTAAGTCCAATCTTTGCTTAGGATAGTAACAGTATGTGTTTAAGACAGTGGGGTCATGTATATATACATCATTTTTTTGAATTTTAGACAAAATTATCAGCATGTCACTGCGTCAAAGTTGCTGACAAACTGATCATCTGACTAAAATATGTATTTGTATTGTGTCAGATGAGGCACTGAAGCCCTTTGCCAGTGCTGCTGCACTGCAGCTGCACACAGTCACCAGCCTCGTGTCGTGCTGCTGTGCCACCAGGTTGTGTGTCGCTGCTGCGAGGAGGCAGATTCCAGCAGCTCGCCGTTGGAGGCGCTGATGGGCCGAGTGAAGGAGGGTCGTCTCGGCCAAGAGTCGCTCCTCCGCCTGCTGCGCACCGTTCAGAGCGATGCCCCCTCCGGTTTGCCCACCGCACTGCACCCACTGCTGGAGGAGATGGAGGAGGAGCTGCGGCAGGATCCACCCACCAGACAGAGTGGAGGTACATCCAGCACGATGGTGGCTCAGCACCAATCATCTGCATTTCCTCAACATGCAGAATACTTTGTAGCTGTTTGGCATCAGTGCTGCTTGCAACATCAGCTTCTGTTCATTCTTCTGCGAGATGTAAACCCACTGCTCCCTCTCCCCTTCTGTAAATAAAATATTTTTAAAAAATGGAATGTTAGACAGGGTGGTCTTCAACAGGGAGAGCAATTGAAAGATGAAAGTCAATGACTTTGTGCATATGTAAAATAATTAAAAGTTCACTTTCTTTATTTTGATTTTTTTGTTCATGTCATTGCAGAGTTCCTATAACTTTCTAAACTTGAAAAAAACAAATCCACTTTTTGTTTTTCTTCCCTTTTTACCTATTTTTACAGCTCATAAATATATTAAATATAAATATTTTATATAAATATGAAAAAGAAATGCTTTGAGGCTTTCAGGGGGTCTGATGGGTTAATGGGGGGTATTTCGCACACTTCTTGTTTGTATTTGATCTTTTCTTGTTTTCTTTCTTATCTCAAGCCAAATTTTCTGCATCCACCTCCAGAGTCTGAAGATCCGAGCTGCACTGCAGCCGCAGAGAAGCAGGAGGCAGAGAAAGACGAGGACAGAGACGAGGATAGAGACGAGGACAGAGACGAGGACAGCGGAGCCGTCCCAGATGCTGCTGCTGATGCTGATGCTGATGCTGATGCTGATGCTGATGCTGATGATGCTGATGCTGATGCTGCCACTGACTCCCTGAAGCCCTACCCCTGCAGGTGGTGCAAGAAGACGTTTGCCTACAAGTGTCGCATGCTGACCCACATGAAGCGCTGCCCCTTGTCGAAGAGGAGCGAGCAGCAGTGCCCCGAGTGCCCCACCAGGGTGTGCAGCCAGAGGGCGCTGCGGCAGCACCAGGCCGCGGCTCACCGCGGCTCTCAGAGGTCCAAGAAGAAGGTGGCCTGCGACCTGTGCGGCCGAACGTTTGCACACCCGTCAGGTCAGAACTCACTCCAGCTGCTGGCTGCTGCTATATTTCCCACTGCGCTATTACACTGTTCATACTACTTCTTCTCCAGGGATGATCTACCACAAACGCAGCGAGCACTTTGAAGAGAAGCCCTTCTCTTGTGAGGAGTGCGGCGCAAAGTTTGCCGCCAGCTCGTCCCTGAAGAACCACGTGAGGCTGCACACGGGCGAGAAGCCGTACCGCTGCAAACACTGCGACATGAGCTTCGCCGTGGCCGCCGCACTGGCCTACCACACCAAGAAGAAACACCTGGAGGGTAACGCACACCTCCACCTTCACTCAACCACCACCTGATGGCTTTCACTGGCTTCTCCTCAGTGTTGGAGGCATTTCCACTGGGTCAGGTCTCCGTCTGGGACTGGACGGACTGGGGGGTTTCGATCCAGACCAGTGGACACTCAGCCAACACTGTGATGACACGACCACTGGTCTCGATCTTGATGATCTCTAGTCTTGGTCTCGGTTGTGGCGTCCGGACCAAACACTCCTGGCCCAGCCAGGAGGACCGACTTCTTCTGGGGGTACTTCATGATTTGAAAATGTGCTCTCCTTCTTTGTGTTTAGGGAAAATGTACGTGTGTCAGTACTGCAAGGCCATTTTTGCCCAGTCCATCGAGTTAACGCGTCACGTCAGAACGCACACGGGAGACCGGCCCTACGTGTGTCGAGAATGTGGCAAGGGCTACAACCAGGCCAGCAGGCTGTCAGTGCACCTGCAGACCTCCCACAGTGAGTCCACACTCAGACACACACTGGAATACATACCAGTATCAAGTATCTGTACCGATACTGGGGTTGAGTACTCTACGCGTACTCTTAAAAACAAATATGTGCCAATACCACAACACTGATACCAGTATCGGGGATGGGATCTGCTACCCAATATTGGTATCTAACCCCAATACCGGGGTCGAGTACTCTACACATACTTCCTAAAAAATATGATACCAGTATTGAGTATCGGTACCAATACCAGAGTTGAGTACTCTACACGTAATCCTAAAAAAAAATTGTGTCGATACCATGACACCGATATCAGTATCAGTCATCAGTGCTGATACCAGTATTGGGTATCGGTACCAATACCGGGTGTTGATTACTCTACTCGTAAAAAAACAAATAAAAATGTGTGCAACACGACCACGACACCGATATCAGTTTTTATATGTATGCAGATGACAATTTTGTGAAATTTGTGTTTGTACTGCTACTACTACTGTGTTGGATGTTGAGCAGCGTGCTGACGCGGTGACGTTCCTCTGCTGCAGATGTGTCTCAGCCTCACGACTGTCAGCGCTGTTGTCTCAGCTTCGCCACGCTGGAGGAGCATCGGCAGCACATCCAGAAGGTCCACCCCAAAGAGTTTCACAAGTGCGCCTCCTGCGACAAGGTGCTCACCAGCGCCGCCCTGCTGGAGAAACACGAGGCCACGCACAGGTCGAGCAAACCTTTCAGCTGTGAGCTCTGCAACAAGTCCTACCAGGTGAGAGCAGGCACTTGACACTTTAAAATGTATATATTTTTATATTGTAGATCAGGCATGGGCAAACTATGGCCCAGGGGCCATATGCGGCCCGTTAAGTTTTTCATCTGGCCTGCCGAACTTGAAGAAACGATATTAATAGTCAGTCAGTCTTCAAACAGCTGTATTTCCTCCATATTTCCAGTGTTTTCAGGGTCATTTCAATAAAGAGGTTTTTTTTGTGTTGCCGCAGCAATTGTCAGGCCTGTGGTACCACAATCGCACCAACCACCCGGACGTCTTTGCAAACCAAAGCCAGCCGCTGAAGAACCTGGTCCAGTGTGACGTCTGCTTCAAGTTCTTCCCCACGGCTGCCAGTCTGAGCAGACATCAGGCCACTGAGCACCAGGGTGAGTCATGCTGATACTGAGTGCTTCGTGAGACCATTACAAATGATAGAATTACTCTTTCCATTGTCGTTCTGTTATTTCAACAACTTTCCTCAGTGTGTTCTTCCAGGACAAGTTACACTGCAGTACCAACACAAATTTTACAAAATTGTCACAAACATATACAACTGGTATCGGCGTTGTGGTATCGGCACGTAT